>NC_072423.2:12025000-12080000 GCF_028878055.3 Symphalangus syndactylus | reverse complement strand
TCTTTTATTGTTTTAATTCAGCTGTTGTCTTTTTTATTCTCATTTTTATTTTCAGATTCTTTCCAATAAACAAAACTTTAGTCACATTGTTCCCTCTTCCACATTTTTTCCAGTTGTTGAGCTCTTCAGTCTTTTTTGCTTGCTTTCTTGTAGATTTGCTTAACAGAAATGAACATTTAACCTCTTGCCTCTTAAAATTCATATTCTCCTTGCCATCTATGGCCTTCCTAATTATTTAAATTATTTTTAGAAAAATGAACAGTTCAAAAAGAATAATACAAAGGTAATTTTTTTTCCTCATGATGGGAGAAGCCTAAAGCCAATCTTAATCATTTCTCATTGGAAGCATATATAAACTCAGTTTGTTTTATATACTGAAAGTTTTTTATTAGTTTGCTTCCTGGGTAGAATGGAAGCCCAATGTCTCAGGAAATGTTTCTGAAATTAATTCGATTTTTACGTTGAATGTCTCTGATAACTTGACTTCGTTTGTCAGTGATTTGCCCTATCACTGATAACTTTTATGTCATTTGTCAGGTTATTGTTTCAGGATCGAAATAATTACAACCATTATTTGTAACTCAAACATAGCTTGTTAACAGATTCATTATACCAATTTTTTTTTTTTAAACTCTATAAAATGTTTCAAAGTCTCTTCCATAAATTTAAAGCAATCCTAGACGTTTAGGCACTTTGTTAGGTTTTCTTTCCCCATTAGAAAATAAGCAGTCCATACTCTTAGTGATATTCTATAATTGCTTTTTGGAATACTTTGAAATAGTAATATAATGATCATTAGTGCTTATGAATTTTTGTCTTGATCATCAATTATCAACTAATTTTTAAATTTTCTCGAGTATGATTAATGATTGTGTACCTGAAAAATGTAAAACATTCAGTTTGTCATATCCCTTGTCAAGGTATATGAGATTAATTTTATAAATCAGTATATATGAGATTAATTTCATAAGGCTTCATTTATATTTTTCTTTCATTATCAATGTGTTTTCATGGAAATCTAGACTTACTGTTTATATTTTATATATACTTCGAGTATCACAAACATGGGCCATGAAAATGGCAATGTAATGGTATCAGTGAAACTGATTGAAATAGAATGTTCTCTCAAATCATTTATTGGATATTTAAGTTTTAATTTTTTATTTTCTCTCACAGGTGTATTCAATTATATCCTGAAAATGAAAGACAGTTAATTAGGTTATACCTATAGGTATCTACCTATCCCACCTGTAATTCAAATGCAGTTTATTATTTTGATCAGAATTTCACACCCGCAGATGCATGTCGAGGTCTCTTGGTTGGTTTGCATTTGCTGCCAGTGATAGCTGTATGGTATATAGAAGCCAGGGCTCGTTTATGAACTTCATATGGAAGAGTGTCCTGTAGTGTCAGTGGCCACCTATAACCTCTTTCAGTTACCGCTTAAATTGATGCTACTCACTGTGAACATGACAGGAGAGTGTGAATTACTCTGTATGAACAATAAACATTCCAGAAATCGTCCAAGTACATAGTCCCTTCAAAATGTTCTATTAGCACATGACCTTGCTAGAAGAAAGTGCTCTTCCTTAAAAAATAACCATTTTCTTTTCCTTTTCATTTTTGTCAGAATTCTTTAAAAAAAATATTTTCTTTTGCTTAAAAAAATTTTCCTTTGCTTAAAAAAAATACAGCCAACATACATGAATGTGAAGAATAAAATAAATAGAATCTCAAATCTTTTCACTGAAAGTCACTGTTAGCTTTCTGTAATGTCCCTCAATGAACATCTCTCAATTCTCATGTATATATAAATATACACATAGTTATACTACGTACAAATATATTTACAGAATGTTTTTCAACTTGCATTTAGTCTATATGTTATGGACATTATTCCATGTCAATTTGTAAATGTGAGTTTACATAATTTTCGTGGCCTTTTAACCTATTGTTTATGTGAATCATGATGTTACTAGTTAATAGGCATAGTACGCTTTTACTCCGTTAACAATATTACATATACATTTTTTCAAGTTATTATTTTCCTAGTGTAAATTCTACACTTTGAACTGTTGTGGAAAAGGCATTTTTATTTTGTTCCAGATAATAGTCTTCCACTGAATGCTCACAACCAACAATGTATGGTAGTTGTTTTGTTGTATGTATTGGAGGGAGAGGGAAAATATTATATTAAAATCCAAATTTTATGTAGCAGAATAATTGTAAGATTTCAGAGAAATTTCTAATTTGCTTTGCTTCAGGTCAGTTCGAAAATTTTTCTCTTACTCTTCCTTTTTGTTAACAATTGTTTGACGGAAAATTTTGTGAAATATTCTAAGTGTTTGACAAATAGTGGATATCCAGTGGAAGAAAACAGAAATACTAAATATATTTAAATTGCATATTTTATGTCGCTTAGTTTTAATGCATATGCATGTTTTGTAGAGCTTTTGATGTTCCAGGGAAACTGTAATAATTAAGTTTGCAATACATTGTCAAGTTAAGATTAATGATAAATGTGGTAGTCTCTGTTCTGACATTAAGCCAGCAATCAACCAACCAATAGTAGGAATGTGTTTTTTTGTTGTTGTTTTTTTCTTTTTTTAACTTTGCCAGTGTGTAGGAATTTCAGGGTATCTCAGACCATATAGAATTCAAAAGTTATAAATTTGGAATGGTTATGATGTTACCTTTCTTTTTTTAAATAATTATATTGAGACTCATTCTGACTGTTCCAGGTGGTAGCTAATGAGAGCTAAGTCCAGCGTTACCACCCCCGCTAAGGGTGACAGTTTTGTTACCTGTCAGAGTCAAAAGAAAGCTCTGTAACAGCCTTGTATTTAAATGCTTCACTCAATCCTGAGCTAACTGGAGTGAGGGGAAGTCCTCTTTGCTCCCATGCTCTTGGGGAAATGGATTTGGGGCTGACATTAGCACTGTGGTGGTGGTTGTGGGTTTGCTCCTCCTGGCACTTCGTCCCTAATGGGGATACCCCCTTGGTCCAGCCCTCTGGTTCACTGCGGTGCTAGTGCTGGTGCTGGTCCCCGTCATCTGTAGGAAGACCCTGGAAACTTTCTATTTTCTGAGAAAAAGGACCTGGTTATCAATGGGCATCTAGAATGTGTCTGTGGGATTTTTCTCTATAAAGTACTGAAAATGACAAAATTCATTTTGCATTGTTGAGAATGCATAGTGTTTATTTTTAAGAGAAGAATATTTTCTTCATATATTTTAGCAATTTTAAGTTGATTTTCTGCAATGCATTATGTGGCTTCTCTGATATCTTACTAAATTTTATTAAAGAATTCAAAAAGGCAGATTTTAAAGAATGGGTCCGTCTTACCAGAAAACGTATAAGCTTATTCTGATTGCGCATGAAAGGGAAAGTTTAGTATTTCTAGTTTGGTCACATTTATATGTTTTACAAACCAGGGAAGCTGTGTTGTGTTACCTTGGGTCTGTGTGTCAGCTATGAATGACAGAGATAATGTGGTTTTTATCAATATTAATACTTTCTGGAGCATGGTTTCAAAAAGGTCAGGAATGACGGAGCGAAAAATTTTCACGAGAATGCTTTATAACGTGCCTTGAAAACATGAAGCAATTTAACAAACTTGATTGTCCTTGGCTTCAGAGTAAAGGTTGCATATCGAAAGATCAGGACGTTGCCAGGAATACAGAACAACAGGAACGCGTCAAGTGCTTCTAAAGCCCGAAGTCTTTGTGAGCACTTTTAATAACTGATGGGACCTGCAGTGGGAGGATTGGCTGAGGACTTATTTTAGTTGAAGTTAGACATATTTCATTGTCTTTTTTTCCTTTTATCTGTGTACTTCTTTGCACACTTGAATTCATTTGTGTGATGTAAATCATCACACAAATGTAGGCTAGTCTAGTGATTTTCTGGAAGGAACTGTTATTTTAAAAATTGAGTACTCAGTTTTATAAAATTGTCATCATCAATGAGTTAAAAAAAAAAAAACCCTTAATGATTCAGGGTTTATTTAAAGCTGACTGTCCAATCAAAGTTTTTGTAAGTATGCCATGTGACAAATGCATGGCATATTCAGTAAGGAACATATTAATTATTCTAATTAACACGTGACTTCAGAGAAGTCTTACGTTAATCAGCACATGGATCTTGGTTATTTGTACCCTTTTGGGAAAATTTCACACTCTGATGCAGAAATACCAGGCTAAATACATTGCTTTGTTTGTAGGTGGAGAGGATATTCATCACAATAGTACTATATATCTAAGAAAATAGAAAGTAATTAAAATGCTGATTACTATAGTCAGTCTCTAAAACGTCTGATTATTTGTATTTCATATGTGCTCACATTTCTGAGAAGTTAGTTTTTGTACCACAACCTACCATGATTATCTGATATTCTCCGGAAGGTTAGCCGAGTTGTTTCCTATATTACTTAGGAAAAAATTTCTTTCCACAATTGAAAATGTCAGCATCAATTTAAAGTAACACTAAGCATGTGCTTGCTTTCTGAATATTATCCTCCTCCACCTCCTTCCAACCACCCTGCCCAGGATCTTGCTGTGACAGTTTGATTAGATCATCAATCCTCACTGTTAACAGCACTTTTCCTGAACACCTGGGCTGCCAGGTCACATCTGAATTCAGCTACCGTTGTTTCAGTGACCTGACGTGCATTCACCATAGCAATTGACATTATGTGCACAAATTAAAAGTTACCTTATAACAACAGTTTACTTTAAAAAATGACCTCTTTTTTCCCCCATGTTGAAGTTCTGCTGTGTTATAGGAGGTGCATTTTTGTATGATGAAAGACTATTTTAGAACATAGTCACCCACCTTGATGAAGGTGCTTCCTTTTTCTTTTTACTTGGGCTTTCATTTCAGAACTTCTATAATGAAAATAATCATCTTTCATCTTACTCTTGTGCTACTTAAAAATCTTTGATTGCATTTTTAAGATTTGATTACATTTCGGATCTAAGCCTAAGTAAATAATTGAATTTCTCATATATTGCTGAAAATCTTTCTGCTTTTCTGCTCCTAAATTCTCCAGTTGAACTGTCACAATAGTCTGATTTACACTTTTCTATTTATAGTTGTAGTGATAAAGATAAATACCTACTTATATTTTCAATGCAAACTGTCTAGTAGCAGACTGCATCATAAGCATACTGTTAAATCTAGCATTATCTGATTTTTTGATACCATAATTATCTTTTGTTTTCCCCACAACTTTTTATTTTTATAAGGAGAAGAGTAAAAATATAAGAATATTATCAATACATTTGTGATACTTTGGAGTAGAGACCTGACTTCTGTTAAACTGAACCAAAGTTTTCCTGTTTCTGTTTGATCATTGTTAGGTGGGAATGAACAGTCTGTTAAAGGGTCTCCACCTGGGATAGGTAGAGACAAAGAAGAGTCACTATAAATTGTGTCTGCAAGTTTAACTGGAACTGATTATAATGTTTTGAAGTCATTAATTGTTCATTGTTTTAAGACAGATTTGAGCACTGTGCAAGCAAATGAAGGTGTCATGTTGTGTGAGAAAATTGACATACTCCTACTTGACTTCTCGACTTGTCCTCTTTCATTCTTTGTTTAATGGAAGAGCTTATGGATGTATACGCTACAAACTTTCCAATTTCCAACACATTTTTTTCCTAGTGATGTAACCCTTTTTGTTAAAAATTATCTTAAGTTTTTAAATGATTTATCCTTATGCACTAGAACTTGGGAAAATATCTTTAAATAATACTAAACAAGTAAGATTATACTTTGTAGAACTCCAAGCCATCATGTGTGCACTTAGGTTTTCTGCCAAATCTGGAGCAGTGGCTGGATGGGGGAGGGCCTGCTGTGACTGCAGGCCCACACCTTGGCTAGGCTGCACCTCTTACTTAGGATTACTTAGGTTTTCATTAGTATGGCTAATGCTGGTTACCAAAATCTTTATCTTATCTCAGAAAATCTGTGGCAGTTGTAAACTCTCAAGCTTTTGACAGTGGCACAGTGTGATATGTTGGGAAGTTCATTCACCAGTCAACCTGGTTTTAATTCACTAATCTCTGCTTTAGCCTATGCCAATGGGGGGTTGTAGGAGGAAGGCGAGAGCCAGGGGTGGAGGACCTGAGTTCCAGTTGGTCCCTAAGTAGCTTTATTTCCATGGACACAGCTTTTTGACTCTCAGAGCCTTAGTTTCATTTTCTGGAAAGCAGATATGATAAGATGTGGACTGTTGTGAGGATCAAATAAGATGATAAATGAAAATACTGTAAGGGAAATAAAATGACAACATGTCATAATAGATAAAGCTCTAGCAGAGGATGACTAAGATCCAGTACCTGAGTTTAAATCCTGTCACCTCCATTTTATTAACTGATGCAATTTGTCCATGTTACTTAACCTCTGAAACTCAGTTTATTCAACTAAAAATATAAGGAATAATACTCCCTTTAGAAAATTCTCGTAAGGAGTAAATAGAGTGAGACTGAGTAAGTGTCCCAGCAGAGTGCTTGACATGTAGAAGCTATTCTAGGACTATGAGTCACCTTTACCTCAACGCCTATGATTAATTTAGCAAAAATTTTCTCAGGCATGGCGTGGTTTTAGGTTCTAAGAATGGAGTGGTGAGCAAAATAAACACTTCTTACCCATAGAGCTGACATTGTTATGGCGGAACTGGAAAGTAAGTGAAGAAGCACATAAATAATTTCAGAAAGCAGTAGGTGCCATGGAGATAATAACGGGAAGCAACAGGTGATTGTAGATAGATTGTTTACAGTAGGGACCTCTGAAGCCTTTTTAAGGCTTTTCAGGCAAATTAGCCTGCATTATTTGCAAGAAGTAATGCAGAGAGAGTCCCTGTATTCTGAGGCTGAGTAGGAACGTGAATGATGAGAAAGGCGGCATTAAAGAGTATTCTAGGTGGAGGGAACAGAAAGTACAGTGAAATTGAAGTAGGAACTGAAAGTGTTGGGCTGCATGTGCTGAAGGAGGGTCCTGTGGCTGTAACACACATACAGACAGGCCAGCTTGTAAAGAGACATGAGCAGGGTCCTGAGAGTCATGGAGGTAGTCTTCTTTGTGCATGGATATTCATGGGAAGGTTTTCATAGGGCAAGCAAGACTTTGAACAGACTAGTTATGCTGTAGTATGGTGCTCAAGTTCCCCTATGATAACATTTCAAACTTCTGTATCCCCTGCCCCAATTGTTGGCAACTGAGTATTTTCATCCTAAGTACAGATAGTTGGTCAGGATGTAATTTCAAGTGTGGAATAAAAATTGACATAGTAAAGTAATATTTCTACCACTTTCAAATGTATCCAATAGAATGTTAATATCATGATGATTTGATTCCCACCGTCCATTCATTTAAAACTACATGAATAAGTTCTTCTTTGACTGTCAGAAAATTTGTTTTTCTTCTTGAACTCACGTCCCTTATTTCCCCCACAGATTTTATTGTATTTGTATGTGGACGTATTTTAATGATCATCTTCTCATTTCTGGGTATCAGTACACATTCACGGACACATACATTGATGTAAGGTTTTTTTTATTGTTTTATTTTTTAAAAATAAAAGATGAGGTCTTTCTATGTTTAGCCTAGGCTGGTCTTGATCTCCTGGGCTCAAATGATCCCCACCTCAGCCTCTCAAAGAGCTGGTATTACAGGAATATGCCACAGCACCTAGCTTTTTTTTTTTTCTTTTGGGAGACAGAATTTCGCTCTTGTTGCCCAGGCTGGAGTTCAATGGTGCGATCTCAGCACACTGCAACTTCCGCCTCCGAGGTTCAAATGATTCTCCTGCCTCAGTCTCCCAAGTAGTTGGGATTACATACATGTGCCACCATGCTTGGCTAATTTTGTATTTTTAGTAGAGACGGGGGTTTCTCCATGTTGGTCAGGCTGGTCTCGAACTCCTGACCTCAGGTGATCCGCCAGCCTTGGCCTTCCAAAGTGCTGGGATTATAGGTGTGAGCCACCACGCCTGGCCAGCACTTGGCATTTTTTATATTTTAGTATCTTTGCTCATAAAGCTGTAAGGGTTAAAAATGTGTAGAAAGGATTATTGTAATTACTACTACAACGATTGATTGAAACAACAAAGTCTATAAAGAGTTTGATAATTATTAAACATAAAATGTATAATGGTATTGGAATTGAATGACTTACTGAGACTTTAAAATTTTTAAATTTCAATTTTTGTGTCTATGGATGAAATTATTTATTGCTAGAATAAGAGAAAGTCTAATGGAAAATAATAGTAAATGTAAATGTTACTGAGATACTATAATTGTGGGGCTTACAAATAGAGTTCCAATGATTATTAGCTATATTGCTGAAACTGTACATATGCTCACCTATTGTATATGTTGCTATGATACGATCAATTACATTTTTTTTAAAGTTAATCTAATTCTAATGAGTACATGGTAAGAATGAATAAATAGAGAAGTGCTTGTTGAGTGTCATCACTTTGATAGACATGGGCATTTAGTCAAAGGATAGTACCCAATAAAAAAGCTAATGGTAATGTTCCTCTTTGAAGAAAATTAAAATATTAAATTATAGCAGAGACATGTTTCTTTTACTGATGTAATATTGGTCTGTGGGGAATAAATGTAGAATTTTTCACCTCCTCCTCCTCCAAATCATAAACAATGTGGAGCTAACACAGACTGAACTGTGGGTAAATAAGAGTGCTCTTTTTCTTACCTCACATAGTAAAACTGCAGATAGGGTATGATTTATAACAAGTTATTTCCCAGGATTCTTTTAGGGAAAAAACAGCAAAATGTTAGGTAATCCCACTCTTAGATCTGGCCTGCCTCTTCGCCATGCGATTTGATGCAAAAGTGAAACGAAATTCTGCTCTCTGTAGTATTTCTTGCCTCTTCTTCTTTTACACTGCTCTCACTTAGAAGTGATGTCTTTGGTTGATAATTGTTCGGGGTTCACAAGGCAAAAAATTGTTAAGCAAAAGTTATTGTCACTCTCAGTATCCCATTTGCAGTATACCTGAATTTGGGCCAAGTGCCCTGTGCCTAATGTCATGCTTTCTCTTTATAGAAATATGTGCAAACTAGGAAAGTGCATAGTGAAATCTCTAGGTTTCAGTTTATGGCTCCTTGATTTTAAAAAGGCTTTTGTTATAATGATAGTTTCTTTGGTGTCCCAATGGTTTTTTCCACTTTGGAGCAAGGTGGATGATGGGCGAGAAGAATGCCTTTCTTTTGTTAAGTGAGAAAAAGGCAGTTATGAGTTAAATAGTTGGTTAAGAAGAACTGGCATGTGGTTATACTTGAAGAGCTTTCTTAGGCTTATCCATAATACAGAAGATTATTAATGGAGTCTAGTTGAGGAATTGGTAATTTTAAACAGTTCTTTCTTACGTACCCTTTGTACATACATAGACAGTCCATGTACCATTAGAGTGTATGGAGGTCTAAGCTGGAAGGTCATAGCATGGAGAAGGAGTAAAAGGAATTAGTTCAAGTGAGCGATGACTGTAGTTAGGACTACAGTAATGGGAGTGGTCAGATTGGTGATAAATGTTGAAGGCAGAGCTGATGGCATCTGCTGAAGGATGGATTGTATGTGAGATGTAAATGAAAGAGGAATCATGTGGGCATGATGGTGCCTTTAACTGAGATGCAAAAGACTGAGAGGAACTCACTTTGAGCAATCTTTGCTAATCAATAGATAGGTTTGAAGTAGTTTCAGACATTCAAGTGGCGATGCTGAACTGGGAGTTGTATGTGTAATTGTAGAAGTGAAGGTAGAGGCCAGGTGTGAAGGTATAGCCCTCCACTGGGATCAGAAGCCCTGAAACTAGTGGGAAAGGGAGAGAGAGATGAGGACCAACCTTTTGGAGCTCATTTAGTGGTCAAGAAGATGAAGAGGATGCTGCGGTGGACTGGAGAAGGCAAGTTGTTAAGGAAGGCAGTTTGTGTGGACACTTTAAAGCTGAGTGCCAAAAGTTTTAGATTTAAGCATCAAAGGTGATGCACCTTTCCTTTTTTTTTTTTTAAATCAGTAATCTCACCACTTGATGTACTGAATGATCATTTTAGGATTCTGCTGTGAAATTCATGTGCATTTTAAAGCTGAGTGGCCTTATACAGTGATATCCTGTTCTTGGTCTTAAACTGTTAGAGAAAAGAATAAATAATGTGATTTGATAAAATACTCTGTTTCCACTCAAGTAATCGGTCAGATCAGGCATGATAACACTTTTACTTATTCCTAGTAGTTTTTATTTTAACTTTTTAAAGTTCTATTATTCTCTGTTCTCTAGTTTTGAGAGTCCCTTTGTTTGTTGCCTCATAGTTATTTTTTAAATTTCATTGAACTTAATCTTTGCCTATTACTCTTTGTTTTAGGAAGCCTTTATCCTTTTGCCATTGTCTTTGCATGAAGTAGCATGGCAGACTATCTGAGAGCTGTTTCAGAAAGCTCTGGATTTGTGTCTTCGCCCTTCCACTTAGGAATTGTGAGATGTCTGGCAGTAGCTTAGAATTTTTGTGTGTGAAAGGAAATAATATTTATCTGAGAAGGTTGTGAAATGTAAATGAGATATACATTTTATAATACATAACAGGCAAACTACTTAGCAAATTGCTTGCAAGGACTTCTTTACTGTTTCACATATATCACCTTCAGTGTAATCCCCCTCTACACCCAGAGAGAACAGCCAGAATTTGGTTTTCCCATATTATTGTTTATTTTTTTCTAGATAACCTCTAATTCCTTTGAAGGTAGCATCTCTTTTTTCCACCCCTTTGGCTTTTATGATTTTGTCTTTGGTTTTCAACACATTGATTATAATGTGAAGTGAGAGTGAGAGAGAGAAAGTGAGTGTGTGTGTGTGAGTGTGTGTGTGTGAGAGTGAGTGTGTGTGTGTGTGAGAGTGTGTGTGTGAGTGTGTGTGTCTAAGAGTGTGTGTGTGTGTGTTCGTTCTATGAGGTTTGATTAGCTTCTTGAATGTAGGGGTTGATGTTTTTCTGCAATTTTTGAAACGTCCCCCATTGCCTCTCTCTGTACTGCCTCTGCCTCTCCCTGTTCTTCTGGGACTTTTTCGGCCTCTGTATGGATCCCACTTGTCTCCCATGCTATGATCTGTTCTCGTTGTTCCTTCTCCCTACTCTTTAGTTTTTATGTTTTTTTTTTAAATGACTGTGTCTTAGAATTCACTAATCCTGTCCTTTGATATGCCTTCTTTTAAGCCATCCAATGATTTTAATGAAAGATATTTTGTTACTTGGTTCTAAAATACTCACCAGATTTTTTCATGTAGACTACAGTTTTTTGTGCGAGTCTCCATTTTTTCATCTATTTTTTGTCCCTCATTTCATCTCTTTGATGTGGTAATCATAGTTATTTCAAGGTTTTTACTTATTTTTACCCTGAATTGTTGGTTACACCTTGCCTGTCTACAGGCCCCGATGGTGTGGTGTGAGAAGAAGGATGGCCCTTTTCTCTGTTAGGCAGAAAAGGGAGGAGTGGTTGCCTCGTCCACAACAGATTGCGCTTGCATTGGGCACTGGCTTGCAGTTTTAGTAAGACTTGGTCCCTGTGTGGTTTGTCCCTGTGTTCTGGCTGTGTTTTTGATTGAGCTTGGACAGGTGGGCATAGCTTTCTCTCCTCAGCCCTCAGAGACTGCCTGAGGTCTCCTTGTGTTCTGTGGAGGTCTTGGGCTGAGTGCTTCAGGCTCACACTCTGCGCAGCTTCAGAGTAGGACAGATCCATGGAGGTGAGGCAGTGTCAGGTCCCTTCGCTGGAACAGGAATTTGTCTTCATGATGCCGTGAGGCCACAGAACACTTCGCTCTGCCTCACCCCCTTCACCCCCACACCCACCACCCCATCAGGTCGTGGGAAGACCTGCCTTGCCACTGGGGTTCCTCCAGTTTCTACTCTGTCGCATCGGCCCAGGGTGAGGGCCGGTATTTCTGCTCATTTTCTCTTACCCCACTGGAGCCCTTCATCCTAGGGAAGCCAGATGTGTGGCTGACCTGGAATCACCAAATGACATGGGGGAGGAAGTGGGGCATCTGTACATAGCTTATCTCCAAGGGCCCCTTTGTCCACCTCCTCCTCTAATTCATCTTGTTCTGGTAGCTCCCACAGCTTACTCAGTATCTTGAAGGACATGGTGGTTGTAATTAGTCCCTCCTTTTTTGGTTGTTACAGTAGCAGCTTTGGTTTGCAGGATCTCTGTATCCTATCAGGAAGTGGAAATTCCTAATTTTGTAGGGAACTGAGAAGTTGTAATTTATTAATTAGTCTTTAAAATTGTATGGAAAAAATTCTTAGTAAGTGGAATTGTAGAAGGAAAGTGATGTAAGTAGATGTCCCATTATCTGCTTTCTGTGTTGGATATGTGGTTCCTACCCTTCACGGCATAAGGGAATATTTAATTTCTAGTTATAATATTGAAATCATGTTTTAGTAGCATTGAGAAAAGTTCAGAGACCAAATAATACTGCATATTGGTTTTGTTTGTGAGTTTGTTTTTGTTTTTAAGATACAGGGTCTCCCTCTGTTGCCCAAGCCAGAGTATAGTGGTGCAGTGATAGCTCCCTGTAACCTCCACCTCCTGGGCTCAAAGTTCCTCCTTCTCAGCCTCCCAAGTAGCTGAGACTACAGGCAAGCACCACCACACCCAGCTAATGTTTTTACTTTTTGTAGACACAAAGTCTCACTATGTTGGCCAGGCTGGTCCTGAATTCCTGGCCTCTAATGATCCTCCTGCCTCAGCCTCCCACAGTGCTGTAGTTACAGGCATTAGCCACCGCTCTCAGCCACTACTCTTTATGTTCTCAATAAATGATTGGTATTAGTCTTAAATGATCCTAATGTATGTTTACTTGAGCTTTTTTAAAAGGATTTATTTAAATATAAGTTTCCCAGTAAAGAAGGAAGAAATTCAGTTTGCTGAAGAACAATCAGTATGATTTTATCCTCTGTCAATTTCCAGTGCCCTGACTGCGTTGTGGATAGTATATGAGAAACAGAAGAAGATAAACCTATTTTTTTTTCAGGAAGGGAGAGGATTAAAAAGTAATTTTTCCAAAATGATTGTCTTTTTACAGATTCAAAAAAATATATAATTTACTGCATAAAATTTTTTCTCATATAATTTGATGAAAAATTTGGTTTTATTCTTGTGTATTTGTTAGGCATTGAAATAATATGAGTGGATTCTATAGTACTTTCTTAGCTTTTTTCATTTACCTTTAGTGAATTTGTTATGCTAAAGTAGAGATCCATTATGAAATATATAGTACATTTTTAAAATTCAAAATATCATATGATATAATTTTATTAATCGGACTTTTATTTCAAAATTTTGTTTACATTATAAAATTTTACAATATAAAATTACAGTATGAAATTTTTATTTTAAAGAAAAGTTTATGATTAAAAGTATAACAATATAAATTAAACAGAATAAAATAAATGGATATTTTATCAATAGGATTTTTGGTAGGATTATAACCTACCAAACAAAGAAAATGGATTAAAAATTAGGATTATTAATTCTATATTTACAAATGTTTCTATGCTAGAATATGATTTTATTTTATTTATTTATTTTTAGAGTTGGGTTCTCACTATGTTGTCCAGGTTGGACTAGGATCTTACTTTGAAAAGTTGGATATTATTATCTATATTTCCTTTGTTTTAAGAATTTCCCAACAGTGTCTTATGAAAATGTCACTGATGCATCTCTGCTACCCAAGTAGCACAGTGTCGGCCCTGGTCCTGGTCACTCAGGGGCAGTGTGTGCACTTTCATCTTGTTTGCTTTTGTCCCTGTCTTTATCATATTTCTTACCCTTATCTCCAGGAGAAAATGAATTTTGTTTTATTTTGGGGGCTTGTGCCTCTGTTTATGTCATATACAAGCAATATGTGTATGGGATATATTGTATTTTGAGGTTTAAAAATGTAACAAACTTTCTTTTTTTATAATACTAATCAAAAAGTTGTCAAATACCATTGATTTTCCATTATTATTGTTCTTTACGGAAGAGCTTCAGTAACTTGCCTGAGTTCAAAAATTAGCAGTTATTGGGAGCAAGATTCAAAGTAAATCAGTCTCTGTCCAGAGCCTGTGTGACATAAACTGAATCCTGACTCCTTGTTTCAGCACCTCCCTATGACATCATGATATGGCTACTATTGTAGGTCCTTTCTACTTAATTGTATTGATAAGTTATTACTGCCAAAGTATACGCCTTTGATTATGTTGCTTTCTTGCTCCACAAACAAAACAAAGCAATAGTGTCCCATGCCTCCCAATAATGTTTTGAGGTTTTCTATGTTGTTCCAATCTCTATGTAAAATGTATCTAAGTATAGAGTGTGTTTACTTCTCCAGCACGATTCATTTGGACTTGGGATATGAATATTATTATACTCATGAGTGTCCAAATTTATGACTGAACATACAGGATGCTCTTGTATGAAGGGACGATCATGAATTTGTTGGTATTCTGCCACGTTTCTTTGATTTATCCAGCTAAAGAGAATTCCTTGCTGATGGGTAATTATCATATTATATTTCTGGTTACTTTGGCTGATGTTGACTTTGAGGTGAAAAAATAGATGTTTCACCTTCTGATTCAACCCCTCTGGTTCATTTTCTGAAAGAGTTGAGTGGAATTTTCTTTCCAAAATTAAGATTTCATTAATTAACAAGAGGTTTTATTTGTGGAAATAAAAATCAGAAAGACCTTTTGGGCCAGTTAGCGTCCTCTGTCAGATTTTCACTTGCCCTGTCTACTCTTTATTTGTAGACCATTTTGTCATAAGAATTGGGTACTTCCCTTAGGAAAAATTCTGTTTCTACAAATGCATTTAAAAACCTTTCTAAATGTTTATGGCTCTTAATCTTGACCCATTTCTTACTTTGTTTTGCCACAATATTATTGGCATTTTGTTTGGTTGCTTTGATTTATTTAAACCTAGAATTTGGCGTTTTGTGTGTTTTAACAGAATAGTGATACAATTGGATATGACATTTGTCATTTAAATTGATATCCATAAAATTCAATAAGCCAAGTATTATTCTAATAAGTACCTAATCTGTATAAATTGCTGAAAGTATTCTCTTTTAACATGCAAATATATTAACGATTTTGAGTTTTGATCAATATTTGTGTCAATAAAGACATGAACTTATTAAATTGGTGGTATAATTTATGTACTAGATAATAAATAAGGAATTATTTTCTATAGACCTTTATTCCATTACATTTCTTTTCCTTTTGTCTGTTAAAATTGCTAAGGATCTCATTGATTCCCTCATATGTTTGTGCACAAAAAATTTATCTTTGAATAAAATCTTGTTGTTATTTTATGTTAATTATAATTAGGGTTGATTTTTTATTGATCTGAAAGTTTAATATGTTCAGGAATTTCAGCAAATATCTTGAATGCAGACTCTGAAGAGTTTCCATGTTAGCTGATACAATGCCAGTTTAGTTGGTAGTGAGGCTCACAGCTCAGGTAGGGATATCATGCTGATTTTATAGGAGAAACACGTGACAGGTAAAACATCTCATTGATCGTTTGCTCTTTTGCAGTTTGGATTTCTGATTCTTTCTGACCATGAATTGTAGGGAGTGAGTGTTGGTGCCTTTTCTATAGTCCTGTTGTTTTTCTTATTGTATCTGAATGATGTCTGAATACAAAACATAATTACAGTGTCTTTCTATCATAGTTCCTCTTGCTGAGATAAAGTTTTTGTTGTTCATTTTATAAACAGCTCCCACACGTCCCCTTGTTTGCTTTGTGGTTGGCATTTTTCCCTGAAAATCACTTCACCCATCTTCAGTCAATTTAGAAAAATATATGTGATAATTTATATCTAAAAATAGGTAACTTTTATGATACCATTTTAGTTTATAAAATAAAAAATATTAAGGAAAATTATACATTTCTTTACCTTACAGCATTTAGTTGTAAATTAGTCTCAAAATTACTATGACACTATTTAAGACATTTGTTTTTAAATAAATGAGTATCTATTTTTGCATTTATTAAGACTTGTATATGTTCAGGATTCGGTGAAGATTGTCTTGGGCGTGTATAATTGATCTTAGCCACAAGGCTGAGAAGTTTCGTGCAGGGCTTATGATGCTACTTCCAAAGTATTAAATCCTCCAGAGAAGCCTGTAGTGTGGGATGCAAACTATGTTAAGTGTGTTGATGAGGTGTTTTTTGTGGACCATTTTAAAGCCAATGGTAGGTTCTAAAGCAATCTCAACCTGAGAGAGGTAGAATGGGCTGGTTATCGCAGTCTAGAGGCCCTTCATAGCTATCGTATTCTGGATTTCAATTCAGCACTTTATGTATTGGCTCAAGATTTCATGATCAGATCTTTTGAAGTATACAAAGTACATCTTCAAGGTGATAGTTTATCCAAGTGTAAATGTGTTGCACTAGGTCAGCTTGGAAATTTGAGATGACTTTTGGCATCATTGCATACATCTGGTTTGTGTCCTGTGCTATGCAGGTTTGGTGAGTCCGCCTGTGCCCACGTCTCCCTTGTGTGTTAGTAGCAGGAGTCGTAACTGCAGAAGCAGTGCCAGCAGCAAACGCAGGCATTCTCTTTCGAGTGTAGCGCTGTCCCAGAACCTGTGGCTGCTTGTCCATGGGTCAAGTTGTCTCACATTTGATTTATTAAAATGAGTTGTTCCTCTGTTCTGGACATGTGGATAATTAGGTTTGTGTGCTACATTTTTTTTTGACCTTGTAATTTCTGTATTCTTCAGACATTGTAGTATTTGTTTCTTACATTGTACCTATATATATATATTACACATGCAGTATGTGTTTATTAACCTGAGTTTGATTTTTTGCACATCAGGTAAAATGGCTACTTGAAGATTTTTATTTTGGCTTGTTCACTGTCCTTCTTTTGACTAAAATAAGTGAAGCTCCTTTTACACACAGATGTATTTTAATTCAGCAGCTGCATTCTTACACTTTTTTAAAAACACACTTTGGCTAAATCAAAAATCAAATGCAAAATATAGCACAGAGAAATATCACACATATTTATGGCCCTCTCTGGAGGACTGAGGAATAGATTACATTCACTCATATGTGGCCTGTTTCCAATCCTGACAGTCATTATTCAATACATTTCAATAATACAACTTTAAAACATATTTTTCATTGTATTTAACTGGTTTTAAGGCCATTGAACAGTAAAAAAAAAAAAAAAAAAAGCTAAACATGAATAAAGACTAAAGCATTTTACCATGACTCTTGATAAATCATAAAGAAAACAATTTTTCTCTCTGTCTCCCTCCTGCCCTTCTGCACTGAGACATGTCACAGCTGGAAACATGGCTTGCTTGTGACATGTCTCTTACCTCCCTGAGAGATGGGACCACATGTCAACAAAACACTGAAGCCTCATCTGAAGTCTCCCAGCCGCCTTGGTCAGGTGTTCAGACTTCTGAGCCTCTGTAAAAGTTCATTATTGAAACTGTAGGGAGTTTACTATGGAAAAGGCCAGAAAAAAATAGCTGTAGATATATTTGTATTTGGGTAAAAGTATTCACACTATGTGTTTGGTATCTTGTTATATCAGGGCCGAATCACAGTTATTCTAAGATGCTTTTTGCCCTTCCCTGCGTAATTTTTATGAGCAAATTTTCCTTTACTTAAAAGGAAGTTCGTTTTGGTTGTCCCTTCCGAGAGTCGTCTTTAAATACAGAATGTATAATATCCTGTGAGGGTGATAGGCATTCCTAATCCAAGGATATGGAAGTTTAACAGTGTGACTTTGAAGCTAATTTTACAAGCACAGAAGGCCTACATGGTCACCCCAATGTCGTCCTTGGGCACTGAATTTCTAATGGGCTGTCCTGGGCAGAACCATTGGTGGAGATGAGAGGATGCTGGGTTTGCCATTCGCAGGAGGCAGAGCCCAGGGAGCTCAGGGCATGGCATTCCTAGGATGGGACCTGTGCTCTTTCTTTTGTTCCTCCCTGTGTCCTTTGGCTGTCATAATCCCTAGCCAAGAGTCCAGCTGTGAGCCTTCTGAGTGGATCACCGAAATGTGTAGGTGGTCTTGGGGATCCCCAAAGGCACCATGCAGGTTTTGCCTCTGAATCTCCCTCTGTCCCCAACCTGACGCCCTGTTACTCTCCTGAATTTTTTTCTTGACATTCTTCACCCCTTACATGACCTTAGCTGATTGACAGTGGATTGCCCTCCCCAGTGAGATTGTAGTGCTGTGAAGGCTTTGTTCATTGTGCTACCTCTAGTGGCCGGCGCAGTGCCTGGTGTGTAGCCGGGCTCCATAGGTAATTATTGAAGGATGATTGTGAGAATGAGAGAGCTGGTATTTAAAGTCAGCACTGAAGGAGGGCAGTGTAGAGTATTACAGAAGAAGAAAGGAGGGATCAGGACAGTGAAGACAGTGGCTTAACTTTGGGAAGAGTTTTGTGCAAGTGTGAATAGAATTGATTTTCCAGTGTAGGGGAAGCAGTTGGAAGACAGGACTGGAAAGATTATATTTCAGGATGTGCAACACTGAATAGATGGGAGGTTTGCGTGTGCACAAAACCTGGGGAGGGCAGGCAGCAGGTGTCCAGGGAGCTTGGAGCAGGCCCCACAGGCAACTGCCCAGGGATCCATGATGTCTAGTAGCCATTTGGGTTGGTGAGCAGCCCTACAGACTGCAGAGAGCCGTCCTCAGTGAGGCTGGGCATGGTGGGGTCTGCATTCCAGGGATTCACACTCGTCGGTCAGGTCATCTCCACCTGGAGGGGGTCAGACCACCTATTGTGGATGGCTCTCAGGGCCTGCAAACTGGTTCAGGGACAACGAGTTCACTGTCACTAGTGTTACAATTCTGTTTTGGTGCAAAGTGAAAGACTGCAGTGTTGGGGACTACTGCTTGATCAACTTCTGTTAGCTGACATTGTGAAGTAGTTTACCTATGCTCTTTTATTTCATTCTTAACCAGTCGTTCAACCTTGCCATTCTAGGAAAGTTGAAAGCTATTAAATTCCGATGGCTTTAGGTGGCAGGGCTTGACCTGGAACACAAGTGCATCTGATCTCAGAGCCCTTGTTCTTTTCACTGCCGCAGATTGGGACCTACAATGACAGTTCAGTCTTAGGAACAGAAGTCTGTGATGGAAGATGTCATGAAACTGGGGCATCATCTATGCTGTGAAAGTTGTGGGAAAGGAAACTAGGGATGGTAAATCAGGTGATTGGAATTGCAGTCTGGCTCAGGAAAAGAGGAAGAGTGATACTCTACAAAGTCTGGCTGAGGGGCACATGGTAGCAGACAGCACCAGTCATAGGCAGAAGGCTAAGAATGCCTATGCATGTATGTTCTTTCTCAACCCCTGATTTCTTCAGAGATTGGGCAGGGACATCATCAGTCTTCAGTTCTCTGATCAATGCCTTGTCTACAGAGGAGCTGCAGAATGGAAAGAAAGTTTAGGTACTAGTGTTATTAAGTTGGTGCAAAAGTAATTGCTGTGTTTGTCATTAAAAATAATTCCAAAAACCGCAGTTACTTTTGCACCAAGCTAGTATTTTGCAAAGTCTTAATTGGGAAGTTTTAGACTTAGTTTTCAAGGCATTGAGAAGCTATGCAGTATTATTTTTATTATATTTTAAGTTCTGGGATACATGTGCAGATCATGCAGTTTTGTTACATAGGTATACACATGCCATGGTGGTTTGCTGCACCCATTAACCTGTCACCTACATTAGGTATTTCTCCTAATGCTATCCCTCCCCTAGTCCCCCACCCCACAACAGGCCCCCCTGTGTGATGATCCCCTCCCTGTGTCCATGTGTTCTCGTTGTTCACCTCCCACTTATGAGTGAGAACATGCGCTGTTTGGTTTTCTGTACTTGCATTAGTTTGCTAGAATGATGGTTTCCAGCTTCATCCATGTACCTGCAAAGGTCATGAACTCATCCTTTTTTATGGCTGCATAGTATTCCATGGTGTATATGTGCCACCTTTTCTTTATCCAGTCTATAATTGATGGACATTTGGGTTGGTTCCAAGTCTTTGCTATTGTGAATAGTGCCACAATAAACATATGTGTGCATGTGTCTTTATAGTAGAATGATTTATAATCCTTTGGATATATACCCAGTAATGGGATGGCTGGGTCAAATGGTATTTCTGGTTCTAGATCCTTGAGGAATTGCCACACTGTCTTCCACAATGGTTGAACTAATTTACACTCCCACCAACAGTGTAAAAGCTTTCCTATTTCTCCACATCCTCTCCAGCATCTGTTGTTTCCTGACTTTTTAATGATTGCCCATTCTAAGTGGTGTGAGATGGTACCACATCGTGGTTTTGATTTGCATTTCTCTAATGACCAGTGATGATGAGCTTTTTTTTCATATGCTTGTTGGCTGCATAAATGTCTTCTTTTGAGAAGTGTCTGTTCATATCCTTCACCCACTTTTTGATGGGGTTGTTTTTTTCTTGTAAATTTGTTTAAGTTCTTTGTAGATTCTGGATATTAGCCCTTTGTCAGATGGATAGATTGCAAAATTTTTCTCCCATTCTATAGGTTGCCTATTCACACTGATGATAGTTTCTTTTGCTGTGCAGAAGCTCTTTAGTTTAATTAGATCCCATTTGTCAATTTTGGCTTTTGTTGCCATTGCTTTTGGTGTTTTAGACATGAAGCCTTTGCCCATGCCTATGTCCTGAATGCTATTGCCTATGTTTTCTTCTAGGATTTTTGTGGTTTTAGGTCTTACTCTTAAGTCTTTAATTCATCTTGAGTTAATTTTTGTATAATGTGTAAGGAAGGGGTCCAGTTTTAGTTTTCTGCATATGGCTAGCCAGTTTTCCCAGCACCATTTATTAAATAGGGAATCTTTTCCCCATTGCTTGTTTTTCTCAGGTTTGTCAAAGATCAGATGGTTGTAGATGTGTGGTGTCATTTCTGAGGCCTCTGTTCTGTTCCATTGGTCTATATCTCTGTTTTGGTACAAGTACCATGCTACTTTGGTTAGTGTAGCCTTGTAGTATAATTTGAAGTCAGGTAGCGTGATGCCTTCAGCTTTGTTCTTTTTGCTTAGGATTGTCTTGGCTATGTGGGCTCTTATTCATTTTCACATGAAGTTTAAAGTAGTTCTTTTCCAATTCTGTGAAGAAAGCCAATGGTTGCTTTATGGGGATAGCATTGAATCTATAAATTACTTTGGGCAATAGGCCATTTTCACAATATTAAGTCTTCCTATCCACAAGCATGGAATGTTTTTCCATTTGTTTGTGTCCTCTCTTGTTTCCTTGAGCAGTGGTTTGTAGTTCTCCTTGAAGAGGTCCTTCACATCCCTTGTTAGTTGTATTCCTAGGTATTTTATTCTCTTTGTAGCAATTGTGAATGGAGGTTCACTCATGATTTGGCTCTCCATTTGTCTGTTATTGGTGTATAGGAATTTCATATCCAGCCAAACTAAGCTACATAAGTGAAGGAGAAATAAAATCCTGTACAGACATGCAAATTCTGAGAGATTTTTGTCACCACCAGGGCTGCCTTACAAGAGGTCCTGAAGGAAGCACTAAACATGGAAAGGAACAACCAGTACCAGCCACTGCAAAAACATACCAAATTGTAAAGACTGTTGACACTATGAAAAAACTGTATCAACTAACAGGCAAAATAACCAGCTAGCATCATTATGACAAATCAAATTCACACATAACAATATTAACCTTAAATGTAAAAGGGCTAAATGTCCCAGTTAAAAAAACACAGACTGGCAAGTTGGATACAGAGTCAAGACCCATTGGTGTGCTGTATTCAGGAGACCTATCTCACATGCAAAAACACACATAAGTTCAAAATAAAGGGGTGGAGGAATATTTACCAAGCAAATGGAAAGCAAAAAAAAGCAGGAGTTGCAATTCTAATTTCTGATAAAACAGACTTTAAACCAACAAAGATCAAAAGAGACAAAGAAGGGCATTACATAATGGTAAAGGTATCAATGCAACAGGAAGAGCTAACTATTGTAAATATATATGCACCCAATACAGGAACACCCAGATTCATAAAGCAAGTTCCTAGAGACCTACAAAGTGACTTAGACTCCCACAAAATAATAGTGGGAGGCTTTATCACCCCACTGTCAATATTAGACAGATTGACAAGACAGAAAATTAACAAAGTTATTCAGGAGTTGAACTCAGCTCTGGACCAAGCAGACCTAATAGATATCTATAGAACTCTCCACCCCAAATCAACAGAATATACATTCTTCTCAGCACCTCATTGCACTTATTCTAAAATTGATCACATAATTGGAAGTAAAACATTCCTCACCAAATGCCAAAGAACAGAGATCGTAACAAACAGTCTCTCAGACCACAGTGAAATCAAATTAAAACTCAGGATTAAGAAACTCACTCAAAACCACACAACTATATGGAAACTGAACAACCTGCTCCTGAATGACTACTGGATAAATAACGAGATGAAGGCAGAAATAAAGATATTCTTTGAAACCAGTAAGAACAAAGACACAACGTACCAGAATCTCTGGGACACATTTAAAGCAGTGTGTAGAGGGAAATTTATAGTACTAAATGCCCATAAGAGAAAGCAGGTAAGATCTAAATTCGACATGCTAACATCAAAATTAAAAGAACTAAGGAAGCAAGAGCAAACAAATTCAAAAGCTAGTGGAAGACAAGAAATAACTAAAATCAGAGCCGAATTGAAGGAGATAGAGACACGAAAATCCCTTCAAAAAAATCAATGAATTCAGGAGCTGTTTTTTTGAAAAGGTCAACAAAATAGATAGACCACTAGCCTGACTAATAAAGAAGAAAAGAGAGAAGAATCAGATAGATGCAATAAAAAATTATGAAGGGATATCACCACCGATCCCAGAGAAATACAAACTACCATCAGAGAATACTACAAACACCTCTACGCAAATAAACTAGAAAATCTAGCAGAAATGGATAAATTCCTGGACAGATACACCCTCCAAAGTCTAAACCAGGAAGAAGTCGAATCCCTGAATAGACCAATAACAAGTTCTGAAGTTGAGACAGTAATCAATAGCCTACCAACCAAAAAAAGTCCAGGAACAGACAGATTCACAGCCGAATTCTACCAGAGGTACCAAGAAGAGCTGGTACCTTTCCTTCTGAAACTATTCCAAAGAATATAAAAAGAGAGAATCCTCCCTAATTCATTTTATGAGGTCAGCATCATCATGATACCAAAACCTGTCAGAAACACAACAGAAAAAGAACAGTTCAGGCCAATATCCCTGATGAACATTGATGCGAACATCCTCAAGAAAATATTGGCAAACCAAATCCAGCAGCACATCAAAAAGCTTATCCACCACGATCAAGTCGCCTTCATACCTGGGATAGAAGACTAGTTCAACATACGCAAATCAATAAATGTAATCTATCACATAAACAGAACCAGTGACAAAAACCACATGATTATCTCAATAGATGCAGAAAAGGCCTGTGACACAATTCAGCACCCTTTCATGCTAAAAACTCTCAATAAACTAGGTATCAATAGAACATATTTATGACAAACCGACAGCCATTATCATGCTGAATGGGCAAAAACTGGAAGCATTCCCTTTGTAAACTGGCACCAAACAAGGATGCCCTCTCTCACCACTCCTATTCAACATAGTATTGGAAGTTCTGGCCATGGCAGTCAGGCAAGGGAAAGAAATAAAGGGTATTCAGATAGGAAAAGAGGAAGTAAAATTTTCTCTGTTTGCAGATGACATGATTGTATATTTAGAAAACCCCACCATCTCAGCCCAAAATCTCCTTAAGCTGATAATCAACTTCAGCAAAGTCTCAGGATACAAAATCAATGTATTTTTAAATATGGTTTTGAAACTTATTTAGATTGTTAAACAATAAAACTTAGTTTTAATATTAACAGAATGTGGGTGTCAGCATTAGGTGGTCAAAAGTGTGTGCCAATAGGAAACTGAAAACCCGGGTTGTGGCTCTGTGTGTCTGCAGTGTCTAGTTGTGTGGTCTTGGTTTTGTCAGGTTTTGCCTTTCTGTATTTTAAATGAGAGGGTTATGATGTATTGATTTTTATGTGATCATGCCTTCTTAGCATTAGCTAACAATCTAATTTTCTGTCTCTTTGTTATATTACTGCATTTCCACATACTGATATATAGGAAATTTAAAATACTCAGAAAATGTTTAGGATATGTGGTGTATTGTCACAGGAACTCAGTATGAAATGAGATGGGAACTGTGACTGGCACTAAGCTAGCACAAAGCATCTGTCTATAAGAGCTCACCTAACCACATACACTAAACTGTTTGGCTATAGAATTTTTACTTTTTAATCTACGGTTGTATTTTATACACTTACAGAGTCAGCTTTTTCTTGTCATTCAATAAATACCAAAAGGAATTTCCCTTGAGTTTTTATTATTGGATTACTTTACTTTGTAGAACTTTCAAAAACTTTCTTCAGTTGGCTATTTTTGGTTTTAAATTAGAGGAATAAAGTTGCCCTCAATGAAGGTATTTCTTCAAGTCTGTATGTAGGTAAGTCTAGACATGTGGTTGTATTTCTGGTTATATGGCAATGTGGTGAATTTTAGGAAACTGATAGAGAGAGAGGAGAGAGAGAGAACACCACGTCCTTAGCCTGTGTCCTGCACGCTTTCTCTTTTTGCATTTTATTTCATTTATCTCAGTCATAACTTGTCAAGGTTACATATAATACTCTTCTCAAGGTTGATCTCTTAGGCAATTGGCTGAAGAGCTGTGTGTGTGGTATGTTTGAATGAGCTCCATTTTCTTCAGAAACAGTAAGAGCAAGTTTTACAAATTAAAGGACTGTCTTTATTCTCTCCTTTGGGAAATACCCGTCTCATATCTACATTTGTGGTGTTTGTAGGGTCAGGTGGGGAGACGGATTCAGGAGACTTGTTTATCAGTAATTTTAATATTTTCCTCCAAAACAAAACATAGAATTCCTACATCTACTGGAATGTCTGATTTTCCCTTATTAATATTTAGTGTCCCAACTCCCCAAGCAGAGCGGAAATTTGGGAACATTTTGGGAACACTGACAGCATGAGGGTTAATATATCAGTAAGCAGTGATGTCATCTTCTAGAGCAATTTACCATCTCTGTGCTGTGGAACAGGGCAGACAAGACCATTTTCAAACTCCCTGTATTCTGAATGAATGTTTTAGACTTTGTATTGAATCAATTTTCAAATTATAGAAAAGTTGTGAACACCATACAAGGAATTTCTGTATCTTCTTTGTCCAGAGACCCCATTCAGGTTTCCCCCGTCCCAATAATCCCTTCACAGCAAAAGGATCCAAGACCAGTTTTCACATCCTCCTTAGTCTCCTTCAACCTGGAGCAGTTTAGTGTCTCCTTAACTTTCTGACCTGGGCATTTCGAAGACTAGAGGCTAGTTGTTTGGAAAATGTCCCTCGGTTTGGATTGATCTGATGTTTTCTTATTGTTAGACCCGGAGTATGTATTTTGGTATTGAAAAGCATATGTATTTCGTGGAAAAATACTTGGAGGTTATGAAAAGTTCCATTTCTTTTTGTACTTTCACCCACTTTGTTTAGTATCCATTGATGTTTCTAGCCTGAATTAGTACTATAATGGTTGCCAAATATAGACTTTATGTTTCGATTTTTCTGTTGACATTTCTTTTCACTTTATTTATTTTTGTTAATTTGTTGGTATCAGTTTGAGCTCATCATTTTTTGTTTTATTCGTTGAGTTATACTCCAGTCTTTTCATTTTTTTTTTTCTGATGCTCTGTCATCCCAGATTTGACGTATGGGAGCCTCATCAAGCCACGTCACATGTCCTTTTGATGTGTCTCCATCATTCTTGAAGCACTTCTTTCTTTGCTGAAATCCTAGGCCTCTTTTGTTCTTTCTTTGTCTCAGCCCTGGAATCGTCTATTTCTCTAAAGAGCCCTGTTTCCTTTTAGTAGATAATGGCATTTAGAAACCAACATCAGATGCTAAGAAATCCTTTTGGCTACTTGGATGTGACTGTTTCCAGGACCTCTTAGTAGACAAAGCTGCGAGGTTTGCACACATTTACATCTGTGTGTATTTCTAAGTCTGTTTTAATGTGTTGACAACCATTAGGTCACACTAATACCACCAATTCCAAATCTGATCCGACCTCACAGGGTTAATTTTAGCTTTTAGCCTTCCCATGTTTGTTCGTACCTCCCTTCTGTGAGGAGATGAATTCTACCTTACATTATACTTAGTATTTGTTCATTGTTTGTTTTTTAACCCTATACATAGCTGATTTCTTGTGCTGCCAGTCTGCCTCACTACTCAGGTGTCCCCTTCTCCTGGGCCTCCACTGCCTCCGCACTGCCTGTCTGCTCCATTCTGTACCCTCCTTTCCACTGCTCTGCTTCCTTCGCAGCCTATTCAGGTTGGCTTTGTTGATTTTTGGGTAACTGGGACGACCAGAGTGAGATTTTAATACATTAATCTGTTGACTTCTGGTTGGCTTTGATGAGGGGCACAGAAAGTTATAGGCATTCCTAATTTTCGTGTATCACATTTCCCCCAGAGATACCTGGATATTCCTTATTCCTTACCGGCTGCTTCAGTGGGACCTCGACAAGAGCAAAGGCCGCCTTTCACTGCTGGGCTGTTTCCCATTTTCTCAGCCAAGTTAGCAAGGCTGTGGCCAGGAAAAGTTTCCACGTAGCTGTTACTCTCCTGAGAGTCAAGGGTCTTACTTCTACCCAGATTTACATCTGACGAGGCTGCTAGAATCAATTAGTTGAAAAAATACTCCCAAGTTCCTGAATGAATAAAGCTTTTAGGTGGAGTTAGTTAGTCCATTAAAATGATGATGAATGTCTGCCAGAAGCATTCATTTGTTTTTATCACTGCTTATGGGAACCTGTTCTTTCCACCACTGTATAGCTAGAAGGTTCTGCTGATTCTACGCTGTTCCTGGTGTATGCTAGAAAACCTTTTTCAGAAACCTAGAGTGGGAGCCATGTTTCAGTTTTCATGTGTCTCATCGCACTTTTTAAAAAATGCTGTTTCTGTGCATGTGTTAAGAGCACAGTCTTTGCAGTGAAACAGACCCAAGTTTAAATAACAGTGTGATACTTACTAGTGGGTTATCTGTGGTGAGTTATGTAACCTCTCTGATTTTATTTTCCTAATGCATAAAAGGGATTAATTTTCATTGTTGCCTTATTGGATTATGATGATTAAATGAAATAGTAAATATAAATTCTCAGCATAGTACCTGCTGCCTTAGTGCTAACCCTCCTCCTCCACCTCCCCCTCTGCCTCCTTGTCTATAACTGACAAATCAGACGGAATAGAAAGGGCCCTACATGTTATGTTAGTTAAACAGGGG
Organism: Symphalangus syndactylus; assembly: GCF_028878055.3. NCBI lineage: Eukaryota > Metazoa > Chordata > Mammalia > Primates > Hylobatidae > Symphalangus > Symphalangus syndactylus. The sequence continues at coordinate 12,052,575 of NC_072423.2, read as the reverse complement.
GCCAGTGGGCAGCAACTTAAAAATCACATTTTCAAAGTATATTTAATTACATGGGAAAATTCTTTGTGTCCCATACTTTAATAGCTTAATTCTACTCTTTACATTTACATAAAATAAAAAGAACTGTCATGTGACACACAACATAAAATATTAAAAGGAAATAGTGATGGTCTTTTGACAATGGGCTGTTTATCCATCATTTTAATTTTTTGCTTTATGCTTTTCTGAGTAGCCTATAATCAGAATGCACTATGTTTAGTAATGTAGAATCATTTGTAATAGGCATTCAGTAAATGGTTAATACTGTTATTAACCTACAAATTCCCTTTGTATAATCAAAAACCCCCAGTTTTAATTTTTCTTAGCTGTTGTCGTAGTTCGATGAATCCATCCTAACCTTACCTATTTGTAAGATCTTGGAGAGCAACTCCGGGATCTCGATTTGACTTTCTTGAAAAGAAAGCTGGCAGAGACTTTCAAAGCAATGTTCAGCATTTCCGTAGGTCTAATTTGGGTGAGGGGGAACAGAGATTTAGTGTTTTGAGTACAGGCTTTGCTAAATTTTGAGCCCAGATTGAAGGAAATCTGCCCCAGGAATTAAATAATTTAAAAGAATGAGGCTTGCTACCAAGAGTAGAGACAAAAACACTCTGGAATGATAATTATTGCTTTAGGTTTCTTTTTGTTTGCTTTTTTTATATTAGGTTTTATAGCATTTGTAAGATGATGAGGTTTCTGGACCACATTTGAAAAACTGCTGACTCTGGTCTTTCATCTAAGAGAGCCTGTTTTATTTTTTATTTACAAAATTTTTTAATTTAAAAATTGCGGTGAATTACATTGTTATGGACTCAGTTGTCTCTCCAAATATCCTGTACTGAAGCCCTAACTCCCATTGTGACTGTATTTGGTGATAGGGCCTTTACAGTGGTAGATATAGTAGGTTCTATGAGTTTATAAGGGGGGGACCCTATTTTGATGGGATTGGTTTCCTTTTACAAAGAGGAAGAGACCATAGGGAATGAGAACAGAGAAAAGACCATGTGCATCCACAGGGAGAATGTGGCCATCCTCAGCTGAAGAAGAGAGGCCTCAGGAGATGCCAACCCTAATGACACCTTGGTTTTGGACTTCCAGCCTTCAGAACTGTGAGAAAATAAGTATTTGTTGTTTAAGCCACCCAGTCTGTGGTATTTTGTTACGGCAGCCCTAGCACACTAATGTATACCCACATATAATTTACCATTTTAACCTTTTTTAAGATTATTTTATTTTATTTTATTTTTGAGATGAGGTCTTGCTCTGTTGCCCAGGCTGCAGTGTGGTAGTGCGATCACGGCTCACTGCAGCCTTGACCTCCCTGACTCAAGTGGTCCTCCCACCTCAGCCCCCCGAGTAGCTGGAACTACAGGGCCATGCCACCATGCCTGGCTAATTTTTGTTTGTTTGTTTTTTGTCAATACAGGGTTTTGATATGTTGTCCAGGCAGGTCTTGAACTTCTGGGCTCAAGCAGTCTGCCTGACTAAGCCTGCCAGAGTGCTGGGATTGCCTCTGCACCTAGCCAGATTTAATTTTTTTAATTGACAAATAATGTTTGTACATAGGGCACATAATGATGTTTTGATGTGATGTATGGTGTATGTATGGTGTAATGTATGTAATGTATGGTGTGTGGTGTAATGTATATTATGTATGGTGTATGGTGTATGGTGTAATGTATGGTGTATGGTGTAATGTATATTATGTATGGTGATCAGATCGGTGTAATTGGCATGTCCATCATCTGAAACATTTATCATTTCTTTGTGTTGGGAACATTCAGTGTCTTCCTTCTAGCTATTTGAAACTGTGTAATATATTATTGTTAAATGTTAGTCGTCCTACAGTGGTATCTAACCCTAGAACTTATTCCTCCTATGGAGCTGTAATTTTTTGTCATTTAACCAATGTCTCCCTATCCCTCCCTTCCCCCTACCCTTCCCAGCCTCTCATATCCTCTGTTCGACTTTTTGCTTCTATGAGATCAGATTTTTAGCTTCCACATAGGAGCGAGAACATGCAGTGTTTTAACTTTCTGTTCCTGGCTTATTTCACTTAATGTGATGTCCTCCAGTTCCATCTATATTGCCAAAAATGATAGGATTTCATTTTTTTAATGGCTGAATAGTATTTCATTGTGTATGTATATATACCATGTTTTCTTTATCCATTCTTCTGCTGTTGGACACCTAGGTTGACTGCATATCTTGGCTGTTGTGAATAGCACGGCAGTAAACATAGGAGTACAGGCATCTCTATGATACACTGGTTTCCTTTTGTTTGGATAAAAGCATTTTTCAGTGTGCAGTTAAACATTAAGTACATTGACATTATTGCACAGCTATTACCACTATCCATCTCTTGAATTGTTTTCTTCTTGCAAAATGGAAACTATGTATCCTTTAAACAGTAACTCCATTTTTTTCCTTCACCCCACCCTTTGCATCTACCATTCTACTTTCCGTGTCTATGATTTTGACAATTGTAGGAACCTTATGTAAGTGCAGTCTAATAGTCTTTGTCCTTTTGTTCCTGACTGATTTCACATAGCATAATATCCTCAAGGTTAAGCTTTGTTGTAGAGAGTGGTAGTCTTTCCTTCCTTTTTAAGGCTGAATAATATTACACTGTGTGTAAATACCACATTTTCTTTATTTATTCATCCATCTGTGGTTACTTGGTTTGCTTCCACCTTTTGGCTAATGCGAATGATGCTGCCTCTCCATCCATCGATGCCACGTGTCCCCCTCACCCGTGCCCTACTGTGCGTCACCCTGAGTGTGGGGACCTCTCCATATACCTGATGTCGCATGCCACTCCCGCTCCTGCTACGTGTCACCATGTGTGTGGGGGGCCTCCCTATGCTCTTGATGCCCTTTATCTCCCACCCTCCGTGTGCTGTGGCCCTGGGCACAGTTACTTTGCCACCTGCCCTGCTCCTGGCAATTCTCTCGTGGCTGCCTCTGAGAAACCCACTGTCAGTCTGGACTTACACCTTACACTAAGATTTGTAATATGCAGCATTGGTGCTGTGAAAACACTTCTCTTGGCTTGATCAGTCAAGATGAGCAGTTGGAGAGTCTTCACGTGGGGAGATGATTCACTAAACTCTGAGTGTGTTTGTGCTGGGTTCTTAGACCTTGAGGCATGATTTTCCTGTCTCACAGACGAAGATATTGAGGCTCCGAGAGGTTACATGCCTTTTCAGGAACCCATATTAAGTGGTAACAATGAGATTTTTGAACTCATGTTTTTCTGATTATAGTACTTATGTGCTTTACTTCTCCAAAGTGGGTAAGATCGTCAGATTTATCTTGTAAAATGATCAATCTTGTGATGTGTTGATTTTGACATTCTCTCTAGTTATACGTGAGGGGAAGCAACCTTAGAATAACTAGATCAGGAAATTGCTGCCTGAATATATGAAATATGATTTTTATTTAAGTTGGTTTTTTTTTTGAGATAGGGTCTCACTCTGTCACCCAGGCTGGAGTGCAGTAGTATGATTATAGCTCCCTGTAGCCTTAAACTCTTGAGCTCACCTGAGTTCATAAGCTCACAGGCGTGAGCCACCACACCCACTTTAAGTTGATTTCAAATATGATATCATTGAAGGTGCAGTAAGATGAAAAAAATCCTTGGGAAGCTATGAATAGTTTTGAATCTTACAGTTGTAGATTTTACTTAGGGTAATTTCTTCTAAACTTTCATCAATAATAACAGGTTAGTATAGTTGAGTGGATTGTCTTTTATGACTTTATGACCTGTTTCTTACACACATATGTGCAACACACATACTACGTTTTCCATGAAGCTATCACGTATTTCTAAAGTAACATCTTAAAATTTGCTGTTTATTTTTTATTTTTATTTTTATTGATTTTTTAAAACTATCAATGGAAAAGGAATTGCTGGGATAAAGGAGAGCTAAAGTAAGGAGAAGCAATAGGGCAGAAGAAGAGGATACTGTTTCCACCTACACTAGTGGTGTTCCATGATCATGAACACAAGCTTTCTATATATCTGCTGTTCCCTCGGGATAGTTTGGGCATTTTAGAGCCACAAGTAGCAGGAGTAGACACACTGAATTTCATTCTGGAAGCCAGGTTGGACACCTCTGAATAGATTACACAACAAGGAAACGGACTTGGTCCACATTCCAACCACAAGAAAGAACAGCACAGTCTCTCTTAGCAGCTGTTGCAGGGTCAGCAGGGATGAGCTTGGCACCACTGTAGGTGCTGAGGACACAGTTAAAAATGAGAAAGTCCAGATTCCTGTTCTCTAGCAAGATTAAATTCTAATACTGGGGAAATAGCACATAAACAGGTAAGCAAATGATTGAAGAGGTAATTTCAGTTAATCAAACTGTGTAATAAATGACAGGGTGCTGGAGGTGACACTGCTTTTATTGCATTGTCAAGAACGACCTCGGTGAGGCTCCAGCCTTTGAGAGGGACCTGCAGGATGCAAAAGTGCCAACACTGCACAGAGAGGTGCAAGTGGATAGGCTGGGAAGCATACTCGAGCCTGTGGAGTTCCAGGCACAGAAAGCAGAATTCTATGGTGGACACACAGCGTGAGGGGGACAGGAGGGTGCTGAGAGGGAGGTAAGCAAGGCTCAGGTCCTGTAGCCCTTGGCACAGGACGTAAGGGCTTTATGTTGTATCTTCAGTTGAATAGGAAACAGAGGTTTAAGATCTTGTTTATCCTTTGAAAGTTCAATCTGGCTGACTCGGGCCAGATGGTGGCAGTGGAGACAGAGCCATGGTGATGACTTGGGAATCTTAGGATGGCAGTAGGTGGATGGTGGTTCCATTTACCAAGATGGCGAGGCTGGGGGAAAAGCAAGTTTGGGGACTGTGAGGCAGGATCTCGTATTCCTTTCTGAACACTTAATACTGAGAAGCCTTTTAGACACCAGAGTGGAGATTGCAAAGGATTGTGTAGCTGCATATGTACATCTTGAGTTTCCATGGATCAGAACTTTTAATTTTCTAATTTTTCTGAAAATAGTCTAACTTTGCATAGAATTAAATCCTGAAGTTTTTTGAAAAATCTAACCCTTATCAAACTTTGCCACGTATAGTTTTCTCTCATTTTGTTCAGTAGCAGTAAAACAAAATAACCGATTAACCCTTGTGTGGCGCAGGTGAATGTCTTTAAGCCAGCTTGCAAATTTAGATCATTGCATCCTGCTCACAATATGGATAAAATTTTCACAGCTGATTTAGAAACTATCCTCTATTTTTGTTCAGTTTAGGGGAAAAAATTGGCCCCATAGGGCCTTCTTGCAGCATGACCCAATTCCTTTACTTCTTAGCTACTTTATGTCTAGAAAAATAGGATGATCTGGGTGTGAAGAAATCTCTAATTTGTCTTTTATTTTGGTACTTGGCCACTCTCCTTAGAACCTGTTGGAACAATTTAGTATAGACATCTTTGAGAGTCTCTGTCAGAGCTTTGCTGTCTAGCCTTTCCTCTATCAGCATTTCTAATGATCTAGAAATAACTCCAGACTGGATGAACAGGGCCCCCTTCAGAGGGTCTTTCTTTGTCTTGCCAGCAGGATGTGATTCATATTTCCATAGAACAAATCATACATGGAAACTTCTGGACAAAGCCACTCGGATATATTTGATGACCTCTATACCCACCAGAAAGTGGCAATCCTTCCTTCCCACAGGCTGACCACTAGTGCAGGGGTGGGCAGTTCACAGATACAGGGAAAACAGTGCCCCACTTTTTTCAGACACAAGGAGTAGTGAAAATGGGTTGCTTAGCTCTCTGGGCTAACCACAGGCTGCCTTCACACTGTTAGATGCCTTCCAGAGTTCATAGTTCACCAGTATGACTTTGGCTTTGACTGATCTTTGGATCAAATATGACTTTCTGCTGCTTTTCTTTCTTTCGTGATTTTTGTTTTCCTTTTTGCCTCTTAGATTTCTGACAGAACCCTTGTACAGAGTTGAGGATGATAACCTTTGAAGATACAGGTAGATAGGAGGCAAATTCCCCCTTCTGTTGACCACATCAGCCTCAAAGAGCTTCCCTCGGAAAGCTGTCTTTCCACATTCCAGGGTCCTGTGGTAGGCAGGTCACGCCACTTTCCAGCTCATAGTCTTTCCTGACCTGGGAAACAGCAACCAGAACAAACCCTGGTTGTCTCGAACCCACGCTTATAGCTCTGCATCAAGGCGGATATCTGACTACACCATCGGAGTGTGGGAGACTCACATACCAGGTCCAATAGTTTAAACTGATTTTCCTTCATGCCACTTTCTCTGTCATTATTGGAAGGGAAGACGGTTCAGTTCACTGAGCGCTGCTTGAGCCACTTGCACAGAAGGCGCAGTGTTCAGTGCTGCACAAGGTGTGAAGTTGGTAACTGGTCCCCGCCTCTGAGGGTGTGCAGTTGAGATGGATGCGTAATGTGTGGCTGCTATAATAGAATATAAACTGTACCCATGGTGGCAAGATAGGGGAGATTTTGCTGCATAAGAACACACTGAAGCTTTTAAGTCTAGGATTTTATTTGTTAGAGATAAAGAAGTAAACTTGTGGTAGAAGGAAAATTTTGAGTATATGAGTTTGTGTATTGGACAGAGGGGTGTGTGTGTGTTTGTGTGTGTGTTTGTGTAAATGGAGAGGGAAAATGTGTCCAGAGTTGACTGTAGGTATATTTTCAGGCAAGAAGAGAAATCTGTAAATTTGCTCAACCAATATTTAATTTATCTGGTGCTAAGAACAGTGCTAGCCCCATTAGGAAGTAAAATTGTAAATATGAAACTGAGGGAGAGTCTGCCTTCAGGAAGCTGACATTCTAGGAGACAAGTGAGATCAGCTCACAGGTACAAGTATGCTGGTTGGTGCAAGCAAGGACCAGTAGCACCTGCTGCAGTTTAGTTACAGCTGAATGTATCGCAGGCTTGTGAAGGAAATGGTGGAGAAGAGCTCCTTTGGGATAAGGGACCCTTATGGGGGGGAAAAAAAAAGAGGCAGGAAATTAGGGCATAATTAGATGTGTGCTTCTAGAAACTTCGTGGGACCCAGTGTTATGTAAGGAGTTAAGAAGTTTTAAATGAAGGACAAAAAATAGGTTAAAAACTTAAAGAAAATATGTAGTCATGCGCGTTTTTTCAGAGAATTTGAGCATAAAACTTCAGGAGCCTGTAACTAAAAGCCCCTTGGCCACTCCTCAGCATGTCACACTCTCAGTGATCCCCGCCTCTTATCCACCTTTCTGCCCTCTCCCCTTTCCTCCGTGGGGCACTTATAACAGTTTCCTTTATTTAGATGTTTAAAATCCCCCCTACCTTCTGTGTTGGTGTTAGGGATGGGCTCTACCACTGTTTGCCCAGGCCTTGCCTTTTACTATTCCTTTGTTTGCAGTGAGATGCTCTGTGTGTATTTGGGGAATGCCTGCCTGCTGCCCTTCCTGAATGAGCCCTGCTCCCCCAGCACACAGCATGCTGCTCATTTCCTTTTTGTGGCACTGGTCCAGATCTGGCCTGGGCTTTGCCCTGCAGCTTCCCTGTGCCCAGTGTAACTGACTCAGAGGAGGGTCGATGCCTCCCTTTCTAACCTTCCTCATTTTTTACAGATCTCGTTAGGTGTTTGATGAATAAACCGTCTGAGTTATAGTAAAGGTAACTATCATTGCTTCAGAGCATGCCAAGGCCAGGCTGACTTCATCAGAGGCTTTGTGGAATGCTTTATTTCATTTAATCCTAACAACACGACTGTGAGTTAGATATCATTGTCATCATGTGCTTCGTAGATGTGAAGTCACTGTGGCTTGACCAGACTGAGTAACTTGCTCAGAGCCACAGAGCTAGTAGGTGGTTCCTCTGCATGGATCACCCACCGACCCCACTTGTCCTGGGGAAGCTTTTATTTGGGATCGAAGATCAGTAATGAGGCCCTTTACCAACTTGACTCAGGTGGAAATGTGCTACTGCAGAAGGCTGCCCCACAGTAGATTCTGAATTTCCTTCCAGAAGGGGTCATTTTCCTGAGGATAAATAGTGGGACAAAAGACAATTAAAGATTCTTATTTCCAGATGTCCTCAACATGTCCTGGGAGAATAAAACCTACTATTAAATGTGTGGAAAGTGTATTTACACATGACTGTCTGATAAATGGCCACTACAAGAAAGTTTGCAGGAATTTTACTTTTCAAATGGGTTTATTCTTTTCTGAAGGAAAATAGTATATCCCCCTTTTATTCACTTTACTACTTTTCAAGACCAGATAACATGTTGATGATCCTGGTATAAACCTACTAGTATTTTTTCATTCTAAAGAATGGAACAATATAGAAAGAGTCACATACAAATTACTTGGAGAAAGATCATTCAGTGAGGCTTACATAAAAAAAAACAATCCGATGCTAGATGTGAAATGATAATGCCTGTTAGTACCGGTAATATACTGATATGTTGTTATTGTTGCATTAAAGCAAGGTGAAATATCACCCACTTCTAATAGTCATCAGGATGCTAAGAGTAACATGCGCTCATTGAACATTTTTAATTTTTCTTAATACTAGAAATTCTAATGCCTATTTTTGCTGATGGACTTTTTTTTTTCTTTTATGGAGTTTTAATTTTTCTTTTGTATGTAACTTTTTCTTTTTTGAGACAGGGTCTCACTGTGTCACCCTGATCTCGTTCACTGCAGCCACCACATCCTGGGCTCAAGCAATCCTCCCACCTCAGCCTCCTGAGTAGCTGGGTCTTACAGGTGTCCACCATCACGCCCAGCTAATTTTTGTATTTTTTTGTAGGGATGAGATTTTACCATGTTACCCAGTTTGATCTTGAACTCCTGATCTCAAGCAATCTGCCCATCTTGGCCTTCCAAAGTGCTGGGATTACAGGCCTGAGCCACTGTGCCTGGCCCATTTGTGTAACTTTAAAAATTACACAAAACTAGTCCAGGTCTCCCTTTACTGTTCACTATATTTTTTCAACATTATTACTTACAGATATTATCTATTCTTTCTTCAATTGATTACTCATATTGGCAGTTACTTTCATATTTGTTGTATTTCTACCCCTGTTGTTTCTAAATACTTAAACAGGTATATTCCAGCTCTTGTTTTCCTCTCTACCCATTCCTTAAAATACATGCTTCCATTTCTATGCTTTTCCATCTGCCATCCCAAGAATATATTTTTAGATAGGTGCTTAGGGAGACTCTATTAAAGAATGCATCTTCCAATATGAAGCTATGATTCCTACATACTGGGACTCGAGGACCTCATGCCACTGAATGTCCTTCCTGTACAAAGTTCAGTATACATTTAGAATGCGTCCCGTGTTCCTCCGCTGATACTTGATGTCGGTGCCTGTGAAGCTTTTACTCTGCCCCACTCCTTACAGGATGGTTTGGTTTTATGCCGCTGTGGTCTTTTTCTTTTCTTCATTTCCCCCTCTCTTTTCATATCTACATTCTAATCTAGACAACTGTGTTGAGAGTTCCTTCTAGGAAGATTTACAGCACAATTGTTTTCACTTTTATGGTAAGCTGTTCAAAGTTTTTTTTTTTAATTTATGTACGTACTTTATTAAAAGTTGTCTTTGCATTGCTTTGTTTTGGCTATTTTAATTCACAGTAATTGGCAGTGAGCTCTAATATATAAAGCATAGTTTTTTCCTCAGTACACTATAGGTGTTGGAATTCCTTACTCAGTGAACCAAATGAGTATATGTTGGGCTATTTGAGTTAAACCAGATTGATTGCTTCAGATTCTTTTGTCTCATTTAAAATGGAGATCTTCTTTTAGATGCTTTTATGTATAATTTCAAACTGTTTTGCAGCCATCAATCATCTTTTTTTACTATTGATTATCTAGGAGTTATCTATTTTTAAATGGTTTATAATTTCTATACTTCTGTTTCTTGTGCCATTAATTTCACTATTATTGAGTACATTGTCTGCAAAGTTGGACTTGAGAAGAAAAAAAAATATATCTCTAAATACAGCTGTATTAAATGCTTGAAGAAACACCCTAAAACTTTTGATGAAAGTAACTAGGACAATTTCTTGTTTATCTATTGTATTTATACTTTCATGTATCATGCTGATAAGTGTAGTTGAGAGTTGTAGTTTGGACTTTATTACTGTATTTAACAAATAATTTCATTGGTGCACATCCTATTCATAGGGAAAACAATTGCCATTGTACATTCAAAATTATTAAATTAGTTACTATTAGAGGAACATAGAGTATCTGTCAGGGTTCCTCCAGAGAAATAGAACCAGTAGAAGGTACATACAGACGCACTGGAGATTTATTACAAAGAATTGTGTTATGCGATTTTTGGGTAGTTAGGCAAGTCTGAAATCTGATGAGCAGGTTGGAAATTCTTGGACAGAAATGATGTTGCAGTTCACATGCAGAATTTTTTCCTCCTATGGAAACCTTAGCTGTGCTCTTAGGCCTTTCATCTGATTGGAGGAGGCCTGTTCAGATTACAGAAGACGAGAATGTCCTTCTCTTCAAGGCAACTGATTTCAGCTGTTAGCACATCTACAAATACCTTTAGAGAAACACCTGGATTTGTGTTTGATTGAATAACTTGGGACTATACCCTCTCCAGGTTACTAAATGAAAATGCATTGCCAGTTGCTAAGCGGTGCGGATACCCACACTTTCAGGTACTCATACTGTAAGTATCTAAAAACTATGTGTGTATGTATTGAAAGAGCACATTTATGAAGATTTTACCAAGAGATTATGGGAATTAGTAATAAATTAAGGAATAGAAGAGGGAATAGGGAATGACCAGTCATAGTGATATTTACATATGGATACCAGGAAGAGTAAAAAAACAGAAAACACTGTAAGACTCTATAAAGCGAGGAAGAGCACCTAAGGAAGCAAGTGAAGAATTTCTTCTTTTTCAAATTGAGTTTTGTGTGGAAATTTAATGTCCACTTGAACATCATCAGCCCTGGCATATTAGATTAGGCAGAGATCTGAGATTCTAGACCAATACTCTTACTTTAGAACTGTACAGTTGGAAGTTGGAAGCATGAAGACTTTGGGAAGATTCTGTCCTCTTCAATATACACATGGCTTTCAGGAAACCCCACTTTCTTGGTCTTTCCCGTACCTTACTAGTAACTCCTTCTCTAGTCTGTTTTGTTGGTTCATCCTCTTCTGCACACACCTTTCATGCTGGAAGGTGCAGGACTTAGTCTTTGGCCTGTCCTAGTCTGCCTCATTTTCTTAGGGGTCTTACCCAGTGCTGTGGCTGTCAGTGGTCTCTGTGGGCCAAGAACTGTCAAGTCGGTAATCTCCAGCCAGACCTTTCTCCCAGTCCTCCAGGTCATATTTCCATCTGCTGATTTAGACTCTCCATGTCGATGTCTAATAGGCATCTCAAATTTAATTTGTCCAAGTGGAAAAACTTGTTTCTTCTTCACCACCTCAGCATCCCTCCCACACCAATCCACAAGTGCTTGCCTCTCTTACAGATTTTATTTTATTTTATTTTTTGAACATTGAGATAGATCTTGCTTGTTGCCCATGCTGGCCTTGAACTTCTGGGCTCAGGCATTCCTCCCACCTCAGCTCCCCGAGTTGCTGGCACTACAGGCATGCCCCACCACATCCAGCTGTAGACTTTCCTGTCCCAGTTGATGAGATCACCATCTTTCTGTTTACATAGGCCATAGCCTTTGCAATTATCCTGGACTTCTGCCTCTCATAGCTCACATCCTATCACGTTCAAAATAGATTCTGAATTTTATAGCTTCTCATCACTACAATCATCTCTTTGAATTATTCCAGTGGTTTCCTAATTAGTCCTCCTAACTACTCCATTTTCCCCCATGGGATCTCTTCTCAGTTTGGTAAACACATTGATGGAAAAGTGAGAACACATGACTCATTTGCACAGAGCTCCCTGGTGCCTCAGTTCTCTCAGAGAAAACCCAGTGATGAGGTCTCTGTTGTCACCTCTCAGGCCCACCTTTCACTTGCCCTCTCCCTCCTGCACTGCTCCGGTGTGCTGGGCCCTTGGCAAGGCGTGCCCCTCTTCAGTGCCCTTTCCTATCTGGATTATTGCTTTGCCAGATTTTCCCATGTAGTAATGAGCTGAAACCAGCTCTTACAAGGTGGGCCAATTGTTAAACTTTAAGGAATTTTGTGAACTGGTTGCCATTCTTTCTGTAGGCTGAAATTGGCCATGGTGGGAGCCTTTTCACCATAGAAATGAGCAACCACTGCAGATTAGTTCCTTACTCCACCCCCAGCCTCAGAAGTGCTGTTAACTGTTTACCACCATGTCACCGTCACAGCTGATCATTACCCTTCATCCATTTGCTTACCATTTCCCTTCTCAGTGAGGCCTGTCCTTACTGTTGAATTTAAAGTTGGAGGTACTCCCAAACCTCCTCACCCTGCTCTGTTGTTTCCAGTAGCACTTAATATTTTTAAACATGCTATGTGACTGTGTGATTTATGAATTTTTGTTTGCTATTTATTACCCATGTTCACCCAAGTGCCAACCACAGTGACTGGTACATAAAAGGCCCTTAGTGAATAAATGAATTGAAGCGTTGTTGCTAATGATGTTAATTGTAGAATCATTTCAAGGCTCCTCTGCCGGGTACTAAGAGAGAAAGGGATTTGTTTGTATGTTTTGTTTTAGAGCAACACTGATGAATTTGAGCCATGTGCATAGATTTTAGGAAATTCAGTGATGAAACCCATGAAAAAGAGGTATAGTCAGTCTTCTAGGTTATCCCTAGACTCAAGTATCCAGCTTGCTTTGTAAAAATGTCAGCATCATTAGGGACTATGAATCCTTTAGGTTACCTCCTACGTTTGTACCTTTTTACTAATGTTGCAGTCCTAAAATTGTGAGCTTTTTTTTCGTGAAAATTTACACTTTGGATTAGTTTTATATTACGTTCCTGAGGTGAGATTGGTAGTCCTTATTCTTAAGATTAAATTATGATAGCTTAATCTTACATGATTTAGATTTCTTTGATCTTTGTGTTATTTTGGTCCGACATTTATGCATTAATATTTTTTGGAAAGGTTGCATAAGATTTTTTTATTCTGTTGGATACTAGACTGTAGGCTCTTTCAGATCCTAGCTTACCTTATTCATGGCTAAATTGCCTGTACCACTTAGCAAATGTGGTAGAAATGACAGGTGCCTAATAAAAGGATCTTTGATTTAACTCAGTAGCCAATTTCACTTTCTTTGTGTTGGCCCATAAATTTACAGCCTCTTTGAAACTCCATTATAACATTGTTAAGTGCACTTCTCATATTTGAAGTAAATTATTTTATAATTTGCTTATATAAAACAAAGTATTTCAAAAAATTTTAAATTCTTCTACTGTTTAAATCTTTTTCATAATGATTTATGACACTTAATGGAGTAACAATATTGTTCATATTGATGCTTTCAGCTGCGTTTCCTTCTATCCTTGTATTGTTCCTTGTTAGGTCATTAGTTTATTTTTGAGAAACAGTGACGCCTTTTTGACCCCGGAAGTTTTTCCCTAGTGATTTTGTGTGTGTGTGTGTGTGTGTGTGTGTGTGTGTGTGATTCCTTTTCATTTTCTTTGACCTGTTGAGTGTGTTATTTAGACAAATGATTGCTTATTTTATATACTATATTGTTCTCTTTTCGGCTATGCTATTTATTTATTTATTTATTTATTTATTTATTTATTTATTATTTTTTGAGACAGAATATCACTCTGTTGCCCAGACTGGAGTGCAGTGGTGCAATCTCGGCTCATTGCAACTTCCGCCTCCTGGGTTCAAGTGATTCTCGTGCCTCAGTCTCCCAAGTAGCTGGGGCATGAACCAACATGCCCAGCTAATTTTTGTATTTTTAGTAGAGACAGTGTTTCTCCATGTTAGCCAGGCTGGTCTCGAACTCCTGACCTCAGATGACCCACCCGTCTTGGCCTCCCAAAGTGCTGGAATTACAGGCATGAGCCACCGTGCCTGGCCCTTCTGTGTTATTTAATACTGACTTTTCATGGGTTCTATAGATGTAAATATGTTTCTCACATCCATCCACTTAAGGAGTTGAGCTTCCTGCACAAGACATAGTAATGCTTAACCAAAAATACTTTGACGAATGAGTGTATTTGGCGTTATGTGTTTTATATTTCTATTTTTTGTAGTATTTTCTCTTAATTACCACTTTTTGAGTATTTCCTGCTTCATCTTCATTGGAAACTAACCCTGTTAAAATAAGCCAAATATTTATATAAATAAAACATATATAAGTTCTAAAATTTCTATATTTCTAGATCATTTATATTTATTCAGTCATATTAAGATTACATAGAGTTAAAAATGAAAAATTGCGTAGTTTTTACCTTAACACAAATTTGATTCCAATGGAGACATATATCTTCTCTTAGAACAAAATGAACAAAAGTATACCTTATCCACAACTTCATCTTTACTTTTTCATTTGTTTAAAAATGATGATTAAAAGTGTATTACAGAAGATAACAGCACAATGAAAGAATTGTTACCTATAGGCTTCGTATGCATGGGGCTAGCAAATCTGATCTTATTTAATACTATCATTTATTCTCAGTGTCTGTAAACTTATACTTATACTGGAGGGAATGAGATTATGCTTGGAGAATCCCAAAATCTTGCTTTAATTTTTTTTTCCTTTTTCTGCTATCTTGGTTTATGCTAGAACTATGCAAGAAATATGTATTGAATTTATCAAGAGTACACAGATCTTACCCTACAGCATAACAGCAGCCCCTTGAAGGGATAAGCCATGTTCCACTTGTGTTTATTTATAATAACCTCATATAGTAAATGTATGATTTTATATAAAATCATATTTATATAGATGTCTTAGTAAATGACTAGAAAAAATTCCAACTTTATTAAATATGCAACTTAGTTTAAACATGAAACATGAACTATATTCTAGGAAAATGTTTCTAAGGTGTTAAAAATATAGATGGAAGTGTTGAATTTCAGGAAAAATTGATGTAAAACAATTAGGCCATAAATACTCTCAAGTCTCAATCATTGCCACGAAACATTGTCAGCCGGCCTACGTCCACCCCTCCAACCTTGACTCTGCTGCCCTCCTCCTCTACACGCTTGCTGACACCATCCTGAGTCTTTTTCCCTCCTTGGCTGAGCCGTGCTTTTCCTTCCCCCATGGCTTGCTTCTCCTTCCCCATGGCGTGAGCTTCTCAGAATCCTCCCTTGGGTTTCTGCAGCTGGACGGTGAACCCCTCTGTGAGCTGGAGCACCCTTGAGCACAAGGCGCTTGCCTGTGTCATAGCATTTCTGCCCACTTGGAAATCCAGCTTGCCTCAGGACTTCAGATTCTTCTCTAAGGCACAAATTGCATTTTGTTCTCCTTTGCATGCCTGTGTTCATGCCCTTAACACAAGTATTTATGATGAATGACTAAAGTAGTTTGAATGATATAGTTAATATGCATCTATATTATTGATCTAATAATGGCTTTTTAAATAGCAAGTTAAATTAATACTTGTATTCAAAATATACCTCAAAAGATACATATTTATATACACATATAAATGGCAGTTATCTTTTATAAGAAATATTGAAAACACAGTCTGATGTTTTTCAAAATTTTTAAATTCATTAAAATATAAATTTGTAAAAATTACCCATGCAGAATTATATATTTAGAGTCATCAAAATAGAGAAACACCATGAGAAAACAAGATAAAATGCTTTTTAAGGTCCTGTCCTAAGGAATCTGATGGGGCCCAGAGGGAGTGTCATGATAGGGTTTTGAAAGGCCACCAATAAAGGACTCTTCAATGTTAAACTCATCCTTTATGTGCCTGCCCTAAATAAGC
This sequence comes from Symphalangus syndactylus, assembly GCF_028878055.3. Taxonomy (NCBI): domain Eukaryota; kingdom Metazoa; phylum Chordata; class Mammalia; order Primates; family Hylobatidae; genus Symphalangus; species Symphalangus syndactylus. The sequence goes on along the minus strand of NC_072423.2, from coordinate 12,036,676 downwards.
TGAAGAGAAATCAGCCTAAGAAGAGACTAAGGGCACATAGGCATCCAACTAATGATTGAAAAGCAAGTTCTGAAAGTGAAATACCAGAAGGAAGAAGAGCCAAGTGATCCTGATTGATGATTCCGGAGTAAAGCGTGTGGCTCAGGCCATCTGTGACCCACATAAAGAGAACAGGATGCTCTGCTGCCTTCAGGGTGCCCGGCTCGAAGGCAACCAGAAGGGCAAAAGAGATCCCAGAGAGAATGTAAGATTTGTTACTTAATTTTAGTCAACCTTAAATTTCTTCATCATAAATTAAAAATGATAATAATTAAAAAGAAAGCGCTGTGAAATGATGGTGATGCTAAAGTTCTCCTTCTTGAGTTTATGTTTGCTTTAAATGTGTTTGGAATCAACCAGCAGTGTTTGGTGATTTACCAGATAATCTACTAAGAGATGTCTTTTGCTGAAAACCAGTAATGGAGAGATAGCGATAATTAGCTTCTACCACTTTTCAGTTTGGAAATGCATTATAAAAACATGATTTTCATCTAAACATAAAAGAATTACTTAACCTTTTTCCTTATTATAAGGATTATTGATATCGCAAGCCATTAGAAATGAAGAATAATTTTTATTCACATTTAATTTCCCTTATTTCTTAGTTGTTTATTTTGTTGGCATTCAAAAAATGAGAAAATTCTACAAAGTTCATAATTTGATTGTATTTGTAAGTCATTTCATCATCAGAAGGAAATTACACTGTAACTAAAAGTTTAAGTGAATGCTAATCTATTTGAAGAAAGTACTAAAATATACAATGAAGTTTTGCAAGGAAAAGATTGAGTTTAACTATACAGCATGAGCTAATTCTTCCGGAAGGTGTTATCTTGAATGAAGAGTGCTTTTACAAAAATGTTGGGGAGATACATAATAGCAGAGAATAAGTAAATCCATTCATAATTGAAGATTGAGATGAATTAATGAAATTAGTTTTAAAATGGTTGGGCTACCAACTGATTTTGTAAGTTAGTTGTTAATATAGGAAAAATAATCTCTCACACTTTGAAATGAGGCCCTAGACAGGCAGAGGAACTGGTAAATACAGCTACTTAAAGTCTAAGTAAAATAATTCCTTAAAATTTGAGTAAATCTATATCTACTTGGCTCTTTTGTATGCAACTTACGGTTTTTAGGAAAGTATCTAATTAATTTCATGCCTAACTAGAAATTATTTTTGAGAGATGCTAGTGAATCAGGAGGAAATGTGAACATTCAAAATGGTCTATTACAATCTTATAAATCTTAGAATAGCATTAAGAATATGGTCACAGAATTAGAAATTATTGATATTCAATCATTTTATATAAAATATATCCTAACAAACAGCTTGAAATAGCATCAGTTCATATACAGTGTTGGAAAGCATCGTATTAATAAACCCTTTCTAACAATGTCTGAACTGGGACATTAAAATGTCTTTTTTTTTTTTTTTTTTGAGATGGAATCTGCTCTGTCACCCAGGCTGGAGTGCATTGGTGCTATCTCGGCTCACCGCACCCTCTGCCTCCCAGGTTCAAGCAATTCTCCTGCCTCGGCCTCCTGAGTAGCTGGGATTACAGGTGCATGCCACCACGCCCAGCTAATTTTTGTATTAGTAGAGACAGGGTTTCACCACGTTGTCCAGGCTGGTCTTGAACCCCTGACCTCAGGTGATCTGCCTGCCTTGGCCTCCCAAAGTGCTGGGATTACAGGTGTGAGCCACTGCCTTTTAAGGCATCAAAGTCTTCCTTTAAATATTGAACACCTTTAGAGAATATAAAAATAATTTTATCTTAAAAAGTGGTTTACAGCCAGGCATCGTGGCTCACGCCTGTAACCCCAGCACTTTGGGAGGCTGAGGCTGGCGGAACACAAGGTCAGGAGTTCGAGACCAGCCTGGCCAACATGGTGAAACACTGTCTCGACTAAAAAAGTAGAAAAATTAGCTGGGTGTGGTGGGGCACACCTGTAATCCCAGCTACTCGGGAGGCTGAGGCAGGAGAATCACTTGAACCCAGGAGGCAGAGGTTGCAATGAGCCAAGATTCTGCCACTGCACTCCAGCCTGGGTGACAGAGTGAGACTTAGTCTCAAAAAAAAAGTGGTTTACATGAAGTTTTTCTGTTTGCACTCTTGCTATTTGCTCAAAATGATTCTCTTAGGATGTTCTACTGAGAGATATCTTGGCTTTGTAGACTCAATAACCAATTTATTTTCTTTTGCAATAGAGTTTGAATTACATCTAAGATTATTTTTTTTACGTGCTTTAGTAAGAATAAATAAGCAAAATAACGAAAAACAGTGTTTCCCCCTACAATCCACAAGCATAAACATTAAGGAACACAGCTTTGAAGGGTGTTTATATGGGACAGTGTTTAACAGAAACTCCTATTACAATATTAACTCTAAATGCATCTCACTTCTCCCATATCAACCGCTCCATGTTTTTCTCTCTAGGCCTTAGCTGAAAAATACTTGGCTTTCTATCTTTCCTCTAAGACCTCTTCCCACTTCAAAACTGTGACCATTGAATTATTAATTTCAATTCAAAAGCTCTTTGCTTTAAAGTTATAAGAGTCTAGGTTTTCATGATTCTCATCAAGAGTTAAAATCTTACTGGTTCTCATCTTTTTAACTTTCTATTTTTTAATTTCTTTTTTTCTCTTTTGGCAAACATGAGGAAGAAACTGCCAGCAGAAATACAGGTGGAAGCACCTCCTCCTATAGCCTTCTCTTGTATTTCTAAAGCAGCTTTGTCATATGGTTAATGAAGGAGAAAGTCGACAACATGTGTAGTGTGTATGTCTGCTGTCAGCAGATTGCAATGTGTGACCATGTTTGTTTCCAGTTATCTGAAGTATCTTCCCAATCTGATATCTCTTTAAAGAATTTTTTGTCATTTAAAAATAATCATGTTTATTCTATGATATGTATGAAATGGGTAAAATACAAAAAAACCCCCACCGCCCAGCACAGTGTTTTCATCCTTCTCTCACATTGGGAACCTTTCATCCAAGATACACCTTTTTTTCCTCTCATGTAAGGCTGTTGTTGTGTGTGTGTACTGACTAGTTTTTTCAGCTAGACTTTTTATAGACTTAAATTTAGAAGTGATGCCATTTTTTCTAATTACAAATTTGTTTATTTCTAGAACTTATTGCCTTGAAATCCATATATTTTATAGCGTGACAAACCTGAACTCATATAGGATTTTTCACAGACATACATTTTTTTCCAGACTTATTATATATTTCATTGAAACATGTCTGAGGACCATAAACTACAGCTTAATAATGATATGAATTGAGAAACATTGAGAAGAACTGAGCAGTTGCTTGTTGTGCCACATTTCTGTTTCAGATGTTAAGGATATTTATCAATGATTTGAAATAAGGTCAGCATAGTCATTTTTGGGTGACACTTGATTGGAAAGTTTTGGAGTTTCTTGAAGGAATTGAAACAAACCATAAAAAAGAATGAAAAGAAGGTACAGGAAGTAAGACCAGTGCTAACACTGGGTTGTGACGGATGCTTTACGTCTGCATGGCCATGTGTAATTCAGCTGTCTAATCCTTGGTTTCAATGCTGTTATTCAGCTGTCTAATCCTCGGTTTCAGTGAACATCTCATCTTTGGCTTTATTGTTTTGTAGAAGCTAGAAAATAAAATATAACAAACAGAATGTAAATTTGATAAAATATTTTATATTTTTATGTAAATACCTCAGTAGGCAAAACTTTTTATTCCTCAAGTTATATCACTGATCATTGGAGACACATGGGCAAGAGTTGAGCCATAAGGCCAGCGGCATCTTTTTCTCGCTTCTGCTCCTGACATTGACATACTTTTATGTACCCAAAGTGTTTCCCCGTTTCCACAGTATAAAGGTGAGAAGATCTCTGGCTAGAATTTAGGCTACTTTCATAGAGGCTGTTCATAAGTTGTGTCCCTGGGACAAGTTTCTAAACCATCCTGAGCGTTTGTTTTTGTGATGTATGCATGAATATTAGATTGTCATCAAAGTCTGTTTCATAGTCAATTCTAGCTTGAAAATTCTGCATTGTACTGAAGTGGCAAACCATGGATTTGAAATCACATGAATTTGGATTCCTTCAATGCCACTTCTTGTGGTGACTTTGGTCTAGTTTTGTTTCTTTTTGTTGTTGTTGTTGTTGTTGTTGTTGAGACGGGGTTTTGCTCTTGTGGCTCAGGCTGGAGTGCAGTGGTGCAATCACGGCTCACTGCAACCTCCGCCTCCTGGGTTCAAGCAATTCTCCTGCCTCAGCCTCCCGAGTAGCTGGGATTACAGGCACCTGCCACAACGCCCAGATAATTTTTTTGTATTTTTTGTAGAGATGGGGTTTCGCTTTATTGGGCAAGCTGGTCTCGAACTCCTGACCTCATGATCTGCCGGCCTCTGCCTCCCAAAGTGCTGGGATTACAGGCGTGAGCCACTGCACCTGGCCATTTCTTTGCTTTTCTAAGTACAGCTTTTTCATCTCTTAAAAGGTAGTTGTAATGTTTACCTTATAGAGCCATTTTGAGATGTAAATGAGACCACATCTGTACAGTTCCCCAGAGTATCTTCTTTAGATGAGAAAGTGTGTGGTCGGGGTGGGGGAGGGGGAGTTGTCAGACTCTGTGCCTTGAGACCCTGGGTTCACAGCCATGAGCAAAGCAGAACAGTAGCGGTGCCATGTCCTCTGCAGCTCCATGCTCTTCAGTCTTTAGTGCATTCCTGCCTACACCTGTGCACCTGCTTAGACAGTCATCCTTCCAGCGATGTCCTGAGAAAGAGACGAAGAAGATGCCCTGAGACTTACCACCATGGGTAGCATGCTTCTGGAGGAAATGAGTGCCAGCTTCCGGAAAAGATACTAAGATTGAATCTCCTATTTGTATACTGTGGAATTTTGAAAAGTTGGCTGTGTAGAGTTTGATTTCCATTTAGTGCATATAAGATAAGGTAACAAAACATTTTGTTTTTACTGGTCTTTGAGCCTTTTATTAATGAATAAGTATAACTTATTTTCATAAGGAGGCTAATCCTTTCAGAAGAAAGCCTTTTGACTATGAGGCCATATGTTAGAGTTGGAGGGAAAAATAGCCCCATTCATGAAATTATACCTGAAGCTGCAGAATAGGTGAATGGCACATTGTTTCTTTGATTGTGTCTCTTTCGTTGGAAGTTAAAGGTTTTCTAGTGAAATTTAAAAAACACGGAACACTACAAATATTTACCATTTTGCACCTTTTACTAAAAGGTACAAGTCTATCTTGTTTTAAATATTTTAGTGAAACACTGTTTTAAATCTTTCAGTGAAAACAAGATATTTTTTAAAAACTTGATTCCATGGTTAATGGATAGATTTCTTTTTTGCCCAATTTTCCTCTTCTTTCCTTTGATTTGTTTCTTCTAAAAAACTTTAGATGGGTCACTTCTTCAGCTTTAGTATATAGCTCTTAAATTGATGTCCAAGGTATCATTTTAATTCATACTTCTCTGTCTGTTCTGTCCACGCATTCTACTCCTTTCCCTCTTTTCCTCCTTTCACTTGCCAGTACCCCTGTTTCCATACCCTACCTCATGGCAGGTGCACTCTAATGCCAGCAGGTGTAATCTATGAATTCAATGAATATTTTTATTTCTTAAATGTATAGATTTGACTAAGCCTAAAACTTGATTACTTATACTCTTTTCTTTGGTTTATAACAAATAAAGGCTGATGCTTTCAGTTCTTTTCAGTTTCTGCTCAAACGCTATTCTATTAGAAAAGTTTTCTCTGACCAATTTCAAATGGTACTCCACACCCATGTAGCAGCCCCTTACTTGCTTGATTTTTCTTCATAGCACTGACCTTCATGTTCCATACTATGTTTATTCAGTTTTTCCAACCACTAATAAAGAACTCTCAACGAGAGCAGAAACTGGGTGTTTTCTTGTCCATTGCTGTTAGCATCAGTACCTGGATTAGAGAGTGTCTGAAACTGCATTAGGCTCTCAATAAATATTTCTTAAATGAATGAGTGATTAGAATTCAAACTGTATATCTGGAGGTTAGTAAAAATAATTCCCCTGATAAGGATTCTTTTTGCCTGTCTGCTGTTACTTACGGTGTTCTTTGGTTTGCATGGAAAACTGTGGTTCTCCATGATATACATTTTGAAGATAAATTAACGTGTAGAAAATGTTTAAAAGTATTTTTATAAACTCAGTTCCTAGCAGTGATATCGTAATAGGACTGATTATTCAAATGTCTTTTCTTAAGTGTAAATTGTACAGTTGTTCCTGGGAAGTGTTTATGCTTCATGCAAGTATGGTCTATGAGACACTTCATTATTGCTGCGAGCTCTCGCTATTCCTGTGCATACTTATATGAGCCACAAGTTACTGACACGTTTCTTTCTTTTTTAACAAGCAGAGAACATGTATAATCATGGCAGTATTACCTGATATAAAACATTTATATTATTTTCATAATTCTGAAAATTAGAGAAATGTCAAGAGTGGTTACACATTTATGTATTATACTTATATATGTTCATTTGAACTATTTTACATTATGAGAAACTTGGGAGTATGGCCATCTGAATGTGACCCAAGCGCAAGGGCGCGAGGCTGTGCATGAGGTGTGGAGCATGGCAATTGGTCCTGGTGACCAAGATTAATGAAACTCAGATGGGTTTTAATTAGTGCAGCTGCAGTCATCAATTATCTACTGAACACAAATATTGTTATATTTGGGAAATTCTTGATTTATTTTATTCCACTGGCCAGCAGATTTAGATGAATGAGTTCTCATCATAAACATTCTGAGAAAAATCGCCAGAGGCCACAGTTTATTATTTAGGACACAATCAGCAAGAGTGAACAATACAGAACAAAACGATGCAAGTGCCCTTAGCATTCATTTGGAATTCTTGCTGAAATGTTCGGCTGGTACAGGTTGTCAAAAACATTAGGGCATCTTGAACAAAAGTTAGAGCAGTCTATCAAGAAAGGAATGTGCAACTATGATTATCCAGAGGGTGCTCCATAAGAGACATCAGAGCGCATGCACTGAAAGGATAGCAGCCGCATGGCAGTGGTTGGGTCACAGAGGCATGTCCTGCTCCGCCCCAAGGACACATTGTTGCGGGAGCATGGACAGGCGCCTACCGTGGCAGAGAATAGGAACGCTGAGTCAGGACTTTCTGGTCCTAAAAACATTCTGTGTTTATCTGTATGCATGGATGCATGCTACACACACACACACACACACACACACGTTGCTGGTTTTATTTTTCTTCTAAAATAATTTAAAAGAAATTTTAAAAGTAATTTTTAAAATTTATACCCTTGAATTAAACAGGTATAGGAAATATGCATAACTTTTGAGGGGAGGGAATATTATTTATACCTAAAAAAGAACTGTGACACGTGTCAAATTGACAACTAGCTGTATCAAACTAAGATAATTTTCACATTTGTAAGTTAAATTTGGAACAAAATCTGGAGTTATTTTTAGAATGAAGACTCTATAATATAAATTTTTATTATTAAATATAGTAGCATTATTTCTGAGCAAGTTTTCTCATAGTTTGTAATTTAATATCTTGAGCTTTATAATTTAGTGAGAGTATCTGGTAGAGTTTTGTAATAATAGCTACACATTAAATATGATTTCATTTCTTCACTTTCTTATAATATCAAATATCTGTCAAATCTTATTCAACAGAAGGGGGCAAAAGAAGGAAGTGAACTTGGGTGTACATTCTCGTTTTAAATTAAAGTGTAAGGTGGTAGCCAAGAAGGCTGTTCTGAAAAATGAGGTGTAAGTCATAACCAAGGCTTCATAAAAAATCAATTGCAAATAATTTTTTTCAAGGTTTGTGATGTGATACTTGATTTATATTAGGTTAGGAGTAGTTCACTTCTGAAATACATTTATTACAATTTTCTAAATCTTGTATTATGTATACGATTTCTGTTTGTTGTCTAATAATTTCATAGTCAACTGGTTCTTTAACGGATTAGTCAAATTAATTAATATCACAATTTAATCCAAATTATGATTCCCTAAGGAACAAGAAACTGTGGCTAGTTTCTAAGTGTGGATCATGTTGGCTGGTATTCGTTCTGGCTGAGAAGGTCCACCTTTGTCCCTAGGAAAGGAAAAAACATATCAAATGTGTGCACATCTTTGCTGCACTAGATTAGAATGGCTTTTATCATATCTGAATTGTCAGAGAGCTTGCAATTAATGCTCCTAGCCACTACTGTTGTCTTTGTATCATTTAATAAATATTGTGATGTCTGAGCATACTTCTATGGCCTTCATGTTTTCTAGAGTAAATCATAGAAAGCTTTCCGTTTTCCAGTTAACAGATGGAGGAGCTTTTGTTCGTGGAACCAAGTTTCTAAGAGGAGGATTTTGTTTGTTTTGCATTCATCCATTTGTGATTATACTTTACCACTCAGAAACACATCCTGCACCTCTGAACTGACTTGTTTGAGTGGCCAGACATCTTGAGATAGGGGCCAGAGTTGTCTTCTTTGCATCATTAGGCTTTACGATTATAGATTTTGGTTTGTAATTGAATAGTTATTCTTTTTCATAAAGTTCTAAAGAATTTAATATGCCTGTGATCTTAACATTCACCTTTAACTGTAACTCATATGTCCTTCATTACAAAGAGTCTGCAGTGCTACCTGTCAGAACCATCTGTACTTCTGCCCATTTCCAGCATGTTATCGTTGTTGGTTTACTTGTCTGTGTTGCTGCTTTCTGTTTGTTCATCCGTCCATCCCCACTATGTACCCACCCAGCAATCCACCTCAAAATTAAGGAGACAGTTTTCCAGTCTGACAAGCAGTAGGAGACAAGTGTGGCTTAAGTTTGGTCTGTACAAGGATAGTGCTAATAGACCAGGAGGGGATGCGAGCAGGCTTAGATTATGTCAGTTCTCAGAAGTCATGGTAAAGAATTGGGATTTTGTTTTCGGATCAGTGGGAAGCCACTGGACAAATTTTAATGAGTTCATGGCAGAATTTATTGATCATTTAGTTTCCAGACCTCTTAACATTACCTGTCACATATTTAATGGTTTGCGAATGTCTGGCGGATGAGTGAGGGAGCCCAGCCTCTCTGACTCCTTTACAGGGTCAACGTAAGTGGTGTAATGTCTTGCACCACAGTGTGCACCCCTGGGGACAGGTGATACAGGAGGTAGTGTTTTATGATTAAAAGAGTCCTAGATAAAAGTCAAAAGATCTGTGTTTTACCACTATCCAGCAGTTTATGGAAGTCCTAAATTTTGTTTCTTTAGTTGTAAAATAAGTGTGTTAGATTAGATAATTTTTAAAATTACTTGATATTCTAATGTTCTTTGATTATATATAGTGTTTACTCTGAGAAATGTGTCTTCTAATCAGCATAGTATTAGCTACCTACATGGAGATAAATAAGCATCTCTTACAAAATTCATACTTTTGCTGTAACAAGTAGTGATAATTTTACACAAACAGTTTCTTATTTCCTTGGTTTTGAATCTATAATATAAAACCTTAGCTTATAAGGCCCTGTGACATTTCTTGCCAAAGAATGAAAAGTCTAAGCTTTAGTTATTATGGCAAAATAATAACATTACTTTTCCCATGAAGATTTTGAAAAATAATCTCCCCCCTTTAAAAATATTTATTGAGATTGGATTGTTTTTCTCAATTCCTTTTTTTATAATCAAATATTTCATACATACAACAATATATGTTACACACCCAATGCACTACACACACACACACATAGCCTATATATATATATAGTATCAAGAATAATGACAGAAACAAACAACCTTATAACACCCATGCGGCTTAAGACATGCACCGGAACTGCTGCCTTTGAAGTGTTCTGAGGGCTTCTCTCTGGCTGCATCCTTTTCATTTCCCCAGAGCTGACCAGTGTCCAGATTTCTGTTGATCATATTAAACATAGATTATTGAAACTCAGTACTAACTTATAGATTAGTGAAATATTTCTTTATTAGTCATTTTTATTCTCAATCTATATATAGTTTTCAATTTCTAGTCTTTAGAACACACCATTATGTGTTTTTTAAAAAATATTTTATATTTCTTTGGAAACTTATTCTGTGAGTAAATGGAAATGACTTAATAACTCAACCCATAAATAAGTTGTGCTTAATTGCACTGATGCTTTAGAATTTGGGCTCTGGCTTCAGTACAAGACATTTGCAAACCAAGAGATCTATTGGTTTTGCTAAGATTGTTTGTTGTTGTATTTTGTAGGTTAGGGTGCATATCTACGGGAGCTTTTATTTCAGTAGGCCACTATTGATTTGAAAACACATTAACTTTGTCATGCTAAAGCTTTGTTGATGCTTATTACTAAAGAAGGATTTTCAAAATGTGATCCATAATAATAAAGCAAAACATATGTTTAAAATTGTTTAACAGTCTTTGGAAGATACATGTAGCATAATTTAACATTAATAATCACAAAAGCTTGGTACTTTTAAATCCAATATCCAATTTTTTTGAACCTTTTATTTCTTAGTTTTCATATTCCCAAAAGCCATAATGTGAAATCACTATTACTTTTAGTGTTTCATAAATTTCAAAATAATTTAAAAGAATAACAATATGAATAAAATGTTCTGATATTTAATACATATAGGTTATGTTTTTGCACTCATAATCTTGGGGTTATACATTTCCACCATAAGATTTCTCAAAAGTTGCAATGGGTTTTGTAAAAATAGCAAATATCCTCTAGCAAATATCTTCTGGCCTCTTGTATAATGCATGCAACTTATTGTAAATTAACTGTTTATTTGAAGCTTATCTGAATTCTTGTTGGGGATAGCTGTGAAGAGGGAGGGTGGAAACACCTAACAACAGGAGAGATTATTTGGTGTTGGAAGTTATACTTTACATTTTTGCTTTATCCCATTCAATTTGACTTGACACACACCTCACACTGAAAGGCGTGTAGAGAACTGCCGTATTATCACTTTGTCAAAGGCTATGACAACAGCCTTAACAATAAGAGAGTCTTCCCTTTTGTTTACAACACTTGCATGTCTTGGCGATTAGAACTTTCCCTTTCTTCTCTGAATACAATTGTTTTGTACGGACTTTTTTTGTTCTAGGGAGGAGAAGGAAATAAAAGCAACCCTATTTTCTATTACAAATTATCATAAATATTGGAGATGCAGATTTTTCTTAGATCATTAGCATATCATGCTGCGACCCACACCAGAATGTACCATTAACAAAGCAGCCTTCATGTAATTAATGTAAATAACATGGAATACAGCTTGAGTTACCCAGTCAGCCTTGGCAAAAGCATTTGTCACAACGCATCATCTAAGGAGCTCTGCCCCAATTCAAATTAAACTTCGTGGGTTTGCCCCTTTATTTTTTCCTCTCACGCTGTAAATTCCTGTGAAACATTTATGACTATAAATTTCTTTGAAACACCTATATAGGAGAAGAAAGCAATCTAGTAAGCTGAAATTAAAATTGTATTATTTACTATGCTTCTGGTGGTGAGGACAATTAGTATCTTTATAAAGCCAGCAATGCAGAACCTGGGGATGCAGCTGAGGGTTTTTCTTCCCATCCTTGGAAGTGTTTTCTGTCCTCTGTAGCTGCCAGC
>NC_072423.2:11525000-11657500 GCF_028878055.3 Symphalangus syndactylus | reverse complement strand
AAGCTCCTGGGCACAGGCTGCTCCCAGGCTCTGCCTCCCAGCAGAGCCCGCGTTAGCCATCTACGTACTGAATCCGATGTGCGCTTCCAAATCTGAGATCTAGGCATTTCTGCCTCAACTTGCTAGCTGCAATTTTAAAAGGTGTGTTCTAGTATATGGTAAATATAGGTCAAGTACTTACATGCTTATAAATTCCACTTTAAAGCAGGCACGAAGGCGTGGATCTATAGGAGCGAGTGATGGGCACAGGCTGAGTCGAGTTTTAGAAAATTTGGTTATAAAAAATATCGTCAGTTTTTAGTTAAAAGTAAAGTGCATCTTCAGCAAGATCATATGATGAAATAAATTAAATCAGCAGTGAAGGTCAGTATACATTCTGACTTGGGAATGTGAACTTTTCAGAAACCTGTATTTATTACATTTTACTATTTTTAAAAGCCAGGTGCAAGATTCATAGCAAGAAATGGTACGACATACCAATGAGTGCTGAACTGAAGTGAAGGGTCTTTTCAAAGTGGTTAATATGCCTTATTGGCAAGTCATCCCTGGTGTCTGTGTCATTGTTACAGCTGGCTTTAAAATATATGGATTTAAAATGCAAGTATTGTGACTAATATTTATTTCAAGTACAGAATGTGTCACAGCAGTGGGGCATCCTATTATTAATGCAGTAAACTGTGTAATACTCTATAAGAGCCTGCCCTGCTTCAGTTCTTAGCTACACGAAAATAACAGTAAAACATGTCTGTTTTCTCCTGCCTTGCTTTATTGTTACCTGGGAAGGTACTGGCATCGAGAAAAGCCAAATCCGGGCAAATAATATGACCATAAACAACACCTTAGCATTACTGTGCTGTGCACAAATCTCCTTGAACTGCCTCCAAACTTTGAGAATATACACATACATATATAGATTAATATATGTATATATTTTAAAAATTTTTAATTGAGGGAAGCTGCTATAACTCTAGAAAGTAATGGGAAATAAATATTCTAATAAATATTCTAAGTCAACCAGGAAGTGATTCAGATTGTTAGTGCTTGGTGCATTGTCTGTATATGAAACACTAATATTCTTAATGAAACTAGCGCACTGGCGGTTTTAAAAGGAAGCCGCGCACAAAGGTCTGTGTTTTGTAGCGACGTGGCTTGTGTGCTTGTGTTAAAGGGGGGTTGTGCTACCTTGCAGCGTTTTATTTTTGCAGCAGAAAAGTTGCCTGACTTTTTTTTTCTTTTTTTTAGCAGGTATTGAACTGGTATTATTTGTCAATTTAAAATCAGTCATGAGAATTTATTTTAGAAAAGGGAAGCGGAAAGGATCGCACACCTAGGTGGAGAGTAGGTGCGGAGAGGGAGTTTGTGACTTGTCTTTTCTCCCCACTTTTCAATAACTGGAAAAATTAGTGTCTCAAAAGCTCTCAAGGAGAACTAACTTAAAACTGCGATGTTCACAAAAGATCGTTGTCTCCTTTCTCTTCTCAACTCCTCCTCCCCTCTCTACGCAGAGCTCGGAGAAGCTGGTGGAATGGGGTCGAGGGATGGTCCAGAGCTTGAGCACTCCAGGAGCTCAGGTTCAATGCTGGTGACGGCCATGCTGTCCTGAGATCATGGGAGGGGGCTTTCGTCCTCCTCCTCTCTGGCTTACTCTAAATTATGCAAAATGAGATGCTAACTATTTGCTCCAGGCAGACTATGTTTAAACCCAGTTCTCAAAGACTGCCCCCTCCACCCCCCTATTTTTTGTGGAGACACATTTGAATCTAGTAGGTGCCCGTGTACATGGTAACCTAATCCGAAGGTTCTCAAGCAATTTTCTGAAAGTAGGATCTTGTTGTGGTGTTTGGCTAAATTTCTGGGAGTAACTGGCTAAAGGCATTAGACTACTGAGAGTCTGGCCTATTCCCAAAGGGTCTCTGCAAATTAATCACCCTGTGAGCTAAATTTGTTTATAGACATATTTGGAATGGAGGAGATCCACATGGGATTGTTCCGTTCATTTGTTCTGTAGAGCACCTGCTCGGAGTATTCTGTGATACACCTCCCTGCCCCCCAGCACTGCGGTACTTGATATCTCATGATGGGTGTGAGGGTGATGATGAAGATAATAATACATTTATTCCTCCGTTCTTCCTCTTGGGAATTCATGGCACTCAGTTATCTCAATGAGAGTGGAGGCGGTACAAGGGATTTAGGGATACATGGAAATTATATAAATTCGTTTGTCTGTTTCTATAGCAATTGCTTCTTAAAAATAATTTAGTAGTTTAATACAAAAGCAGTGGATCGTATAGGGTTTTTATGTGCTCACATAGGGAAGATTTTTTTAGTTTCACACATGTTCAGTTTTAATGGGTAATAATTATATCTTTGTATTTTGATGTCAGGCTGGTTATGAGGCCTAATTCTGCAGGCAGCCTCCTCATTGATTTGCTCCTAACTGCTGATTTTAGAGAGAGGGAGTTGCAGGCCAGGATCCCCTTCTATTTTGCAGACAAGTTAACACATAAGTGGCTCCTTCAGTTCTATTTCCACAGACAGTTGCTTTCCTGGGCTGTCTTCTCCAGGCCCTGGAATCGAATATACATATGGTTTTGTGGTTGGGGCTTTTTTGAAAGACAGATTCCTTAAATAAAAAAAAATTGTCCCCCACTCCCCACCCCGCCTCTCTTGCTAGGCATCCTTTTCCCACCTCCTCACTCGAGTTTGTAGTTTGCAGGCCTGATTCTCTGCAGCCCTGGCCCCGCATGTGCTGGGAAGGCAGTAAAAATGAGCACTAATCAATCTTCCAGAGAGAAGCAATGGGCATTAGAAGGCCACTATCCTGTGACTAAACACACCCCCTTTATGGAGTGTTGGTACTAATAAAGGCCAGCTTATTACTGAGGCAGAGACCAAAGCCTGGATGAGGTCAACCATGACTGACAGTCATCAGTCATTCTTAATGATACTTTTTCCCGTGCTTTCTAAGGGATTCTGAGCAGAGTGCAAATCATTCGGGGTCATTCATAGTTCATGTACCCACAGATGGCAAAGGTTTTGAAAGACTTCAGTTTAAACTTGTAAAAAAAAAAAAAAAAAAAAAGATCCTCACTTTTTTTTTTTTTAAAGGAAGGGAAAATACCCCAAAACAAAACATAGATTTTTCTTATTGGAACACTTTCATGTTCTTTCAACCTAATAGATGTTTTACACACCACGGTGCTTGTGCATTATTGAAAGAGACATAAATGTATGTTTTATGACGTCTGTCTTCTTTAATTATTACCTTTGATGTCTATTGGTGACTAAAGAGAGCTTAACAGGATTTTTTTTCTCTTCTTAAATTTCGCATCGTGAAACCCAGCTAGTCCCTGACAGATGTCTGTTCCTCACCTTCAGAATTATTTTATAAATCCCTTTCTGATGAGCGGAAGTGTCAAATCAAGGACAGGTCATAAAGTAAAAGTATAAACCTTTTAAAGAGAGACCTTGGTAATATATAAACATTCTGCACACTATCTGAATTTTTTATGGACTAAAGAAAAATTATATTTCAGCTGGAGGAAGGGAGAAGTTTAAACATCAGCCCAGATTTTAATGTATGATCCCCCCCTCCCCGCAATACTCTATATTTATAGCCATCTAAGAAACCACTGGCTTTATCGGCTATTTTAAACATTTGGACTCGATTTGGAGCCTGCCTGTTAATTATCCATGTTTAAATTCAGAAAGTTGACTTTGATTTGCTTGCACACAGTATAGGATACAGGGCAGTGGGGAGGGGTGCGGTGGGCATTGGATGTAGGGTAGAGGCCTGGGTCTTTGTTCTTTCATTAATTTCGTTTTCCGTATTCTTTCTCAAGCCTCAGTTTCCTTCTCTGTAAACAAAGGGCTTATATTATTAGAGAATTCCTAACACGTGCTATTCTACAACCATGCGATTCATTGCACCCATCTTTACTACCCCTGAGTTGGAGGAAGTCGCCGTCATGAAGCAACAGCTGTCCTTTTTGTTTTTTCTTTTTTAGAAAAGCTGGTTGTGCTTAGAGAATTTGCTGTTGGTAAAATTTGAGTTTATTTCTACTTATAAAATTGGAAATAAGCTGAAATCAACAACTTCAGGGCCCTCCTGCCATTTTCATGTCAAGGCACATGAAGACATGTCAGTGCACATGAGACGCGGAAGCTGCACAAGGGGCGTTCTTGGGTGTGGGTGTGCATGGTGGGCACACAGGCCTCTAGGAAATGCTTCCTGGGTTCATGGGCACCTTCAATCGTGGATGATGGGGCTGGAAACTTGCCTATAGCTTTTTAAAGAAAAATTAAATATTTTGAATTGAATTCAGCAATTTCTTGAACACCTACTGTTTGTGAGTGAGGCCTGGCGGTAGGTGAGCGTGGCATGGAGCTCACGAGAGAGTTGGAGGTGTGATTGCTTCTGTCCGTGTGTCAGCGTGATGGCCTGTCCACGCCACTTTCTTCTGACTGTGAGCTGGCCCATCTCTGTATGCTTGCCCCACAACCTCAGCATGCCCTTTGGAACATCAGAAGTTCCCCACAGCCTCAGCAGGTCTTCTGAGAACTAGAAATTAGAGCCCCACTGTCATGGAAATAAACTCGTCATCATGTAGGGCTGACGATGAGACAGCTGACCATCCTCCACATTCTGAGCCTGAAGGGGAACGGTTTTCCCAAGGAGAGGTGCTGGTGGGCTTGCACGCCGTCCTGAGCACAGCAGACAGCAGTTAATGCAAGACTATATCTCGGTGGTGGGTTTTACTTAATGTTCTTTATTATGAAGAATAGCGATACCTCAAAGCCATAAATTTTTCGAGTGTAGCTTCTCCATGTTGATTTTTCTTTGGATGGGTTGCTTAGAACGGAGCCAAAAGAGAGCCACTTGGTGGAGAGGCAGGTTTGCACTTTGCCCTGTTTTTATGTATGTGGATGTCAAATGTCAATTTGTTTGGTAAAATGTGAAGCTGAATTTATAAATCTGTGCTAAGCAATTAGTTTGGAAATTAGTGCTATCTCTAGGAAAATCCCCTTAGCAGGCATCAGATTCAAAAGATGCAACTCAGTAGGTGTGGGGGCAAAACTGCAACATATTTTCAAGGCAAAATCTTACAAATATAAACATTATATCAAATATAAACATATGTTTGCAGTGTACAAATGTCTTGCATATTCAAAGCAAATAAGTCCTGATGGGGGAGAAAAAAGTATTTGGATGTAGCCATTATGTTTAATTTTCCTCACATAGTCGGTAGATAGTCTGTGTCTGCAAAGGATTGGTCCTTTCTTGCTCCCCACTCACCCAACTCTGTGGTTCTAGAACCTTCTATTCATTCCCATTGGTGAGCCCACGAAATCTTTGATTCCTTCTTGATTGCTCTCTGAAGACGCCTATCAGGCACTATCTTATCTGTTTGTAAAGCAGCTCAGGCCCCAGATTTAAGTCATGGGTCTGGCTACAAGTTAGAGTGTGATTAATAATTGACTAATGTAGCTTTTATTTATCACAGGCTAGCACATTTCGCCATTACTGAGTTAATTTATGTTAAGTGTAAGCTGTCGTTCAATCTGTTTTTCAACTTTTTTTTTTTTTTTTTTTAAATCCTAAGTCTATCTTTCACTTTTGGAGAAACAAAATCCTCATACAGGGCACAGACACACTCGATGCCAAAAAGTTGATTTCCTTTTCCCTGGAGCCATGCATCACCAGCCCTCCCAGCCGCAGTGTCAGCCCCTGACAGAATGACATGTGTCATTTATCAAAGGGGCCACTCCGGGCCTTGGGAAACGCCGCCGACAAAGCCTGAGAGAGTTCATTTTGCAGTCCCTCCTACCCTCTGTGAGCCCCTTGCCAGGAAAGCCTGTGATGTTTCTGTCTTCAGAGCATTACTGTAAGTCCTTCAACCTTCACAGAATTAACCCTCCCCACCTCAGCCCGCTGCAACAGCTCCGAGGTCCTGCCTGGGAAGGTTCTGAGACCCAAAGCAGTGATTGTTCCAAGCCCAGGAACCCATAAGCCCCCGGCTCTGTAGGGACACCCCAGGGAGTCCCGGCTTTCCCCGCAGAAAGTATGACCCTGGTCCCCCTGCGTCTCCCCACTTTCTAGCAGGCTTTAAGGATTCAAGCCCTGAGTAATACTCAGTGAGACAAGGTCAGAGGCATAAAGAACCAGCAGCAAAGCGTTTCCCTGGTATCCAAATTCATAGGTCCCCCACTCCTGCGGCAGAAGTTTGGTCTTCTATTTTTTTTTTTTTTTTAGAGTCTGCCTAATAAGTGTTTTACTCCAGGCTATTTTTGAAACCACCTACTAAACCCGATAGATGTTTCTTCTTTTTCTCTGTTGCCTAGAATTTGTAACCCCATTCCCGCCTGCATAAAGACAGTGACGAGGTTCGAGTCTAAAAGTTGCTAAAAAAGGATATTTTGGAGGAGGAAGAGAAAGGGCCATTTTTGCCCCCAGATTGTTTACTTTTTATGTGAGTTCCCAAACCACTAGAAAACCACCAAAAAGTGCAAAGGAAAAAAAAAAAATCAGCCAGAGGAGAGCATGCTGTTAAAATATAAAAGCATTTGGCTAAAATAAATGTTTTTTCCCTTGAAAAGTAGAGTTTTGCATTGTAATCATGTGTGAGAATGTGAGAAAAGTTATTGTTTCTCTCATCCCCGCCCCTTTGTACTTCGTACAGCGCCTACCACACTGAAGTTATTTACAGCATCAGATACCATTTAAAGAGATAGTGAAGGAGACTGTTGCCTTCGCCAGGAACTTTCCAGAAAGAAGTCCTATAAATTAACCATTGCTCAGGAGTGGCTGTTTCCTAGGCGGAGCTAGCCCTTTCATTTGTCTGCATAAGGCTAATTTATTTTTGCAGCCAGATGTGGGCTGACAGCCATCACTCAGGGCTTCCTTCCCCCGCCGTTAGGAGGTCTGGAAGACAGTCACGTTCCCCATTTTGCAGAATCCCCATCAACATTATTGAAGATGGATGTATCTTTAAAGCAAAGATTGATTGTGGATATCGGAGTTATGGTGTCATTTATCATGGTGAATATTATTTAGACTTGGGTTGTACAAGGCTGTAACTTGAGACACAGCCAGGGGAGGGACAACCTGAAAACGCGGATCCATGAACTTTAATGGATGGATGCTTTTTTCAAAGCTCAACTCACTATAGCGTGATTTACTTTTCTTACTGCAAAGAAACAAGCGTTTCAGTCTTAAAGGGACAGAATGCCAATTGTCCTGTTCCGTGGGTTCCACCCTGGAAGGCAATACCAAGGGCAGTCAGAGCACAGGCAAAAATGCTGAGAAGGCGTGAATAGTGCAACAGACTCTGGCCATACACATGTGCATTAAAGACGGCTTTCCAAATGGATCTCCTCCTCGCCATCCTTATAGGACCCTGATAGTGTTAGAAATGGAGATGTACCCCAGAGCTCACCATTATCAGGGCAGCAGTTAAGATGCTATTTATTTGAAGCCAGCTAACCTCTCCTAAGTGCTACAGATAGCGGCCATTTATATGTAGGAAGACAAATGAAGCCCAAGCTCTCCCGTGTCAGGAGCATGGTGCCGTGGGGAGAACGCACAGTTATCCTCGTGTGCCTAAAGGTAGGAGCATATGCAATATAGGCAGTCTTGTCGACCTAATTAATATCAGTCTTTTTCATTTTGCTTCAGGATGGCAGCGTTATTGACATTTGCTCAGCAGGGAGTTGGTTCTAAGGGAGCTGGGTATACAGGATGGTGTATCCAAAGTTGAACCTCTCAACGGTTGGTCCTCACATCTCTAGTCCTTGAAAATGGTGGAGCAGGATGGTCTAGCGCATTTGTCCTTTCTTCCAGGAGCACGGATCCCAGAATCTAGGCATTCACTCAGACACCAGGGAACAAGGGGCATCCCACTTTATTTCTAATGAGATGCTTCATGTACCAGAAACCTGGGGCTGCTGGTAGCTATTAGTGGCTTAGGTCGTGGTCCTTTGGCCCCTAACACATTTTATTTGTTGCTAATGTTGTTTTATTTCATCTTTCCATTTCGGGGGTTTTGTTGCATATGGTGGATAGAGGAGCTCTCAAAGTGAGTGAGGGGTTGGCCACAGTCAGCCCTGGGCGGGGCAGGTATTGGGCATGCTGCCCTGGCCTGCATGCAGCCTTGTGACATGCCATCCCCAGGGCAATCTGTGAGCTGGGCTGCCGGTGGGTGCCACCCGACCTGCAGGCCCTCCTCGAAGCCCACCTCAACTTTGATGCTCAGAGAGTGTGGCTTGCACTGCAGAGCCTAAAAGCCCTCTTTGGCTTTTTAAATAGAGAAGGTTTCTTGGAATTGTACAGTCTGTTAAATGAAAGTAACTTTCTTTCCAGGATTGATGCATCTCATCTGTGGGAGGTTCCAGTCTGATGGTGTGAACTGCTTTCTGGTATAATGGCCCACACTGTACGCACCATGCAGGGGGACTCATCTCTGGGAGCTTCCAGTCCGATGGTGTGAACTGCTTTCTGGTATAACGGCCCACACTGTACGCACCATGCAGGGGGACTCATCTCTGGGAGCTTCCAGTCCGATGGTGTGAACTGCTTGCTGGTATAATGGCCCACACCGTATGCACCATGCAGGGGGACCCATCGGAGCACCTGTCTCTCTAGATGATTGCTCACTGACTTGTTCACGTCCTTGTAGGCACTCTGCTCCATAAGGGCAGGGCCATCTTGTTCTCCTTCCACTGTCAAGAGCCCAGCTTGGTTCCTGGCTCATAGTCAGAGCTCCCGGTGCTTGTTGAGGGACTGAACCCCCTCCTTGGGGAAGCCCTGGCTCTTGCGAGGACAGGTGAGTATGACAGTCTGTGACATGCGGTCTATGACGTGCTGACCCTGGGTGCTGGCGATAGTAGGTGAAAGAAGAAAGCAGGAAGCTGTTTTTGGTTTCAAAGTGCTAACCCAAGTCAGGCAGTGGACTGGTTTTTTTGGAAGCTACCTTCCATGTAACGTCAATCTAACCTAAAAGAAACAAACAAAACCCAGTGTAACAAGAAAAGGGGGCAAAGAAAGATGGTGAAAGGAATTGCCCATGCCTCCTTTTGAATGTTAAGTAAAAACAGGAAAATACCATCTGGAAAAGTAATCTGTTCATCATTATATATCTACTTGTGGAAATGCTCGTAATGGTGGTGATACTGCGTGTTTTAGAGGACAAATACCAAGACCTCCTCTCAATCCTATTATGGTTTATAGGTCTGTGTTTATTTGCAAGTTAAAAGCACATTCTTGGCCTTTTAGGAACATATGACATGTCTACAAACAGGAAGTAGTTTATCAAATTCATATGAATCATGGCATCTATAATGTTGGCCGAGGTCAAATCATTACACTAAATGTATTGTAACCGTTATTAATGCACGGGGTCTTCTGCCATCTTTGTGATGTAGGACTGCCGTTTCCTGATTAAAAGCTGTTTGGTGATGAGAAATTCAGCAGCTCCTCTCCGTCCTGGAGTGACTGACAGGCACCCAGAGCTGCCGTCCCTGCTGGGGCAGCATGTTCCTAGGAACACACCTTACGGAGGGTCCTGAGTGCCAGGAAATACAGGAAACAGGAAACAAAAACAGAAGTGACTCAACTTTCGCAACCACAACTGTGCATCCATAAGGAGGCCAAATTTATCACGGCACATTATGGAGCTCAGCAAATGTCATGAAAACCATTGTTTTTTAATTTTTTTCTTGGAGAGTTTGAATGAGGTGATTTATGGTAGTTATTCATCTTAAGGGTCATCCATCAATTTTTAGTTGCTAGGCAATCAACCCAGCAGCTGTTTGCTTTGAATCAAGCTGAAAAGTTGTCAGTCACCACACGCAGGTATGACCTTAGTGGTTGCAAACATCATGCGTGTGAAATTAAAGAGACGTCGTCTTTCTTCCCCGATTCCCCTGACTTCCCTGTGATTTGTGGAAGTGGTGCGAGCCTTTCCTGGCTATTACAAGAAAAATAAGAACAAAGGAGTGCGTGGAAAATTTCTTGACTGGAAACTCACAGATACTCTTCCAATGCTATATTTTACCCAGGTTCCCTATGGGAGCTGCATAGGATGGATTATAGAAGTAAGTGCCATCAGTGGATGGGAGGTGAACCACTTGATTTATAATATTTAAATAAGTCAGTTAAAAAAAAAAAACCTGTCAGTTCCCTTGTGGGGAAAAACCAAATATCAGCATTTTTCAATGTGCATCCCAATGAGGCCAGCCCGATGGTGTTTTTGGGTTGGTGGTGGGTGGCATGTGAGGAGATGCAGTTTCTCTCCAGTGGTGGAGGGTGGGAACTGTGCGTGGGCCTGACAGGCTCTGGGCAGACGAGGCACTGTAGGTGCCTGGCCCCAAGCCTGACACAGAGTGGGTGCCCAGGTGGTACCCACTGGCTCCCTCTGCTGAGATCTCAGGCTGCTATGCTGGCAGGGGCAGCTCAGGCTGGTGTGGCCCTGGAGCCAGCTGCCTTTGCCCATTACCACAACACTGTGATCCTGCCTGAGGCATGGTCCTTCGGAGGTCGTTTCCACAGTTGCTTGGTGTGAGTCCTTCTCTAGCCTGGAGCTTCTCCCCAGATCTTTGCATTTTTGTCCACTACACCGGAACTTTGTGAGTCTCATCAGCATTGTTGACCCCAAGAGGACATTTCTAGATACCTGTTCCTTGCTGGCTAATGTGTAAACAGTGTTTCCTGCCTGTACTCTGCGATTTTATTTATTTATTTATTGATACGGAGCCTCGCTCTGTCCCCAGGCTGGAGTGCAATGGTGTGATCTTGGCTCACTGCAACCTTCACCTCCTGGATTCAAGCGATTCTCCTGCCTCGGCCACCTGAGTAGCTGGGATTACAGGCACCCGCCACCACACCCGGCTAATTTTTGTATTTTTAGTAGAGACAGGGTTTCACCATGTTGGCCAGGCTGGTCTTGAACTCCTGACTTGGGTGATCCTCCCGCTTTGGCCTCCCAAAGTGCTGGGATTGATTACAGGTATGTTCCACTATGCCTCGCCGACTCTGCAATTTTAGATCTTCACAGGGCTTCAAAAATTATCCCTAGGAAGGAAAATAAGTGCATGTGATGCCTTATTTATTTATTTATTTTTGAGACAGAATCTTGCTTTGTCACCCAGGCTGGGGTGTAGTGGTATGAACTCGGCTGGCTGCAACCTCTGCCTCCCGGGTTCAAGCAATTCTCGTGCCTCAGCCTTCTGAGTAGCTAGGATTACAGGCTGCAATGTCCAGCTAATTTTTGTATTTTTAGTAGAGACGGGGTTTCTCCATGTTGGTCGGGCTGGTCTCGAACTCCTGACCTCAGGCAATCCGCCCGCCTCAGCCTCCCAAAGTACTGGGATTACAGGCATGAGCCACCACGCCCGGACTTTTTTTTTAGTAATTGAGGCTAGATTTCCCTCGTTTGTGAACCTTTCAAGCAGGAATTTTACTTTGCCTCTCAGTTGAGTTTTAATGTGTCTACACAGGTAATTTACACCAATAAAGCCAAATTTTAGGGGACTGTGTGTTGTATACTAGTATCTTTTTATATTTGATAGTTTCAATGGACTTGATTTTGCTGATGGCCTTTTAGACCATGTAGCTGTAAGATGTTTTGCATGTATTTTAGAAAGTCTAAAATAAGTTTAATTTGGAGTTAGGTTTGTCTTTCTCAATTTTCCATTGAGAGAGAGATATATATATCTTATTTATTTAGTAGGTATTTCTGAGAGTCTGAAACACGTCCTTTTAACAGATAGTTCTGCACGCTGGAAAAGAGAGTTTTCTGATCTAGGCTTTTCAGGCGCCGGTTCTATTTCTGGACTCCAGGTAAACCCTGAAGGAAGTGGAGTGTGCCCCCAGTTCATTCACGTTTTAAAGATGGTCCCACATCTTTTACTTGAAATCCATGGGGCCAGATATGTTTTGGAATTCAGAACTTTTCAGATTTTTGAAAAGAAATTTAGTGCATATACTGTATATTTTGCAACATTCTCAGCTTAAACATGAGATTTTCTAAAGATAAATGGATTAATAATCACAATACTTGGGTGAGGAAAGACCGGCAGTAACCTCATGTCCGTTCTGGTCAGGTTAAGTTTGCCACGCATGGTTAGGAAGACTCTTCCAATTCTCAGGGCTGCCTGTGATGAAGGGACTGGGGGTCTGTGTTGGTGCACAGCCCGTTTCACAGGATGCCTATCCCTATCTCTGCAGGGCTGGTAGCCTGCCTGTGCGCAGCAGCCTGGGAGCAGTTATGAGCTGGGCCACAGCCTCAGCAGCTCTGGAACTCTGGGCTGTTGTCATAGTTTTCTGTGTCATAGGAGTTCTCTTTGGAGTTTTCTCCCATGTTCACATGTAAAAGTGATATCAGTTATATCTGCAGCCTGCTCCGTTATCTCTTTAAACCATCAAACTGTGGAAACATATTTTACATCCCAGTATATTCTCATGAGTCTTATAAAGTACAAACTTTTCTCACTTTTGGGGGAATTTGGAATTAGTATTATAGCACACTATACTTAGGAAAAACCTGAAAACTTCCCCTAACAACGTTCCAGTATGTTTCTGCTGATTTTCATGGTGAATGTATAAATATAGTGACGATACTAAAAAGAGCACCCTGCCAATCATGTCAGCTCTTTAAGAAATGGAAGAAGATGGATGCCGATGTTATGTGTGTTGGGTGTGGATCACCAGCCGTTAACGTCTGAGAAGCACAGATGTGTTGGGATTGTTTCTTGTTTTATTTTATTTTTTGGAGTAGGGGGACATGGTATGAGTCAGCCTGGTGGATTAATGTTGGAAATCTGCAAGTGCTCATAGCTTCTGCGTTTACAGAACCCTGAAAGAGAAACTACCTGTCTGCTGGTCTGATAATCCCTTTCCTAGTGGCCTTCCTTTTTGAGGAGTCCTCACGTTTCACATGGAAGGACTATTGCATACTCTGAATTGTCGAAGTCTACGTTGCAGCGACTTTTTTCCAGTGAGCATCTGCACGCCCGGCCTGCACACTGTGGAGGACGCGGTTCACTGGGTGGGAAGACTGTCTTTATGCAGTGGTTTGGGAGGATTAATTAATTGATTTTTAGATGCTTTTGCAAACCCTTTTGGTGACTCGTATTTGCACATATACTGATGTCCCTTTTTGCCGTCTTCAGAGCTCTTTGAAATGGAGGGCCACACTGGAGGCTTTGTTCTTTCTATTCCGTTTACCATCATTTAGAAGATACTAATTTTAGATGGGCTCCTCTCTGCACACACAGAGAGAAGCTGAAATATATTCTGCAAGTGTGGGGGAATCTTGCACGGCAACAGCCACACGGCCAGTGAATACATGATGACCGGAGCCGGAGCCTGTGGGCCAGAGAGGAACGGGGCAGCCTGGGAGCCCGTTATTCAGAACTGGGATTGTGGGTTCCGTGCACACCTTCTCCCTGCGGCTGCCCTGGGCCCTCTCCTTAACTCCTTCTTTTCCTTTCCCTGCTGTCTTTCTTTCCATCCACTTCCTTATCTCTCACTGCTATCTCCTCTGGCAATTTTCAGCAATACTTTAGCTTTAGAAGTGTTCCTCGTAAAGTTTTTGCACAGTTTTAAAAGTTATAATATTTTGCAGCATTTTGTGCTCTTCAGAGGACAATTGCTCCAAAATCTAATAAGTCATAATAAATATAGTTCCGGAGGATGGGATAGTGGCAACGCTCTGGGAATAATAACTGCTTTGCTAGGGCTTCTGCATGGTTATTTGAAAGGGTTTTTTTTCCCATTAAATTTTGCATCTTTTGTATATGAGATGGTCTTCATTATTGTGTTTTTATGGTATTTGGTTGGTTACCAACTCAAATTTAAAAAATGCTGTGAGGTTCTGGATATTTCTATTAACTTTTCTGTTAAATATGACACGTTCACACATACATATTTCTATAAACTTAGTTCAAGGGTATCAGTAAAAATATTTTTCCTCCTCCCATTTGCTGTTCATAAAACACTCGAGGGAGAAATTGTTTCTGTGATATTTTAGATGAGTTTTACAATAAATTTTAGATATTGTGGTGCACTGCAGTGCCTTTTATTTCATTTTCTCAGTAGACCCAGCACATCGAAAGATTTTGTCTATTGAAAAACTGCTTTTGATCAGTAATAATCATTAGTTTTTCTTTGTTTCTTCCAGTAGTAAAGGCGTAGACCCCAGCCCCCAGGGTTCCTGGTGCTTGTGAGCCGTCAGCGTGTCCCACCCGTGTTGTGAGAGGTTTCTGTGCATTACCTCCTGCGCGTGAATGTGAGGGTTTAATCAGCACAGCCTTCCGGAGCATAAATCACGCTGCCTTAAATCCTTCTTGGAACCAAGGCGGGGATGTAAATAAGAAATAAATGTTGACATTAAACGTTTAATCCCCTTGGTTTCCTGACATGTGACGTGGGTCCCTTATGCTCATTCTTGCCTTTCCGGAACCTTCCAAGGGGACCGCCAGTTGTGCGTTGATGCCGTTGGGTAAAGAACCCTACAGTGGCTTTGACCTCCACGTCAAAACTTCCCAGCTCTGTACTTGCAGAGAGGGCACATCTTTGCTTTCGCTGTTAGATTTCTCAGCTATAAATTGGGATGATACTACCTGGGACTGATTCCTACCTCGTGGAGTTCATGTGCTCATTTCCCCAACTGCTGGCCCATTCTTTGGTTTATTTATCCAGTACATACTTGTTTTGAGTACTTGCGTGTTTCCAGACAGTTCAAGGAGAAAGAAAAATAGCTAAGAAGGCCCTTGAGGTAATGGAGCTCACGGTGTAGCGAGAGTGTTTTGAAGACT
Source organism: Symphalangus syndactylus (assembly GCF_028878055.3). Classification (NCBI taxonomy): domain Eukaryota; kingdom Metazoa; phylum Chordata; class Mammalia; order Primates; family Hylobatidae; genus Symphalangus; species Symphalangus syndactylus. Next base: position 11,642,686 of record NC_072423.2, on the reverse strand, counting down.
GAAGTGGTTATCAATATTAACTTTATATGAAATATTTTATTATGCATTCTGTGGATGTAAAAATTTCATTGAGCAATGAAATAAATGTTGTCAAGATTGAATATGGAAAACAAAAATTCTATTTTCCAATTCATCTCAGCCGTCTCCTCTTCCATGCCTCCCCGTGGTTTAGCAGCGACCTGCCTCTTGCCTCTGCCTCCTCTAGCATCTGTCTGACTCCTTCCTGCTCTTCAGCCAGCTCTTCCATTCTGAGATGGGGAGGCCACTCCTGTGCTGCGACATTGACGCTGTTCTCACTGTCTTCAGGTTCTGCGTTTCAGGCCTCGCCTCCACACTCACATTGAACAAGCAAGCGTGCGTGATAGGAAGCTTGCATGATAGGAAGCATGCGTGATAGGAAGCGTGCGTGATAGGAAGTGTGTGTGTGTAACATTTGTGGGGTGCTGGCCACCATCTGCAGCCCTGCAGGTGCCTGAGGGTGCTGGGGCCTCCTAAATCTTTCCCCACCTGACCAGGGGTGTGCATCGCAGCTGTTCTTCCCCCTGACCTTCCCACGAGCCATCACAGGAGGTAGACGGCGTTCTTTGGGCAGACCCAATTCTAACAGGTTCCCCTTTCTTTAAATCACACCACATTGTAGCTGCGTCTTCCCCGTGCCTCTCACTGGGAGGGAAGGGGCTGGACAAGAAGATGGACAGCTGTCAGGTGCACCTCTTCTAACCATATCCCAAAGTCGCATTGGCACCTTTTAGATTATAAAACACGTTTAAGGGATGACGTTCATTATTCTATATAAATATTAACTGTAGCATTCTTCTGTTTTCAGTGTACCCTTGCAAAGTGCCGATATCTGATGATAATAACAATAGCTATAACAATAATAACAGCAGAAAGTTTGGAATTTAAACTCCACAGGGACAGGGGTTTTGTCCGTTTTGTTCATTGCCTGTACAGGTAGTGCCTGGAACACTAGCAGTACTGCTTGGCAAATGATAGGCGCTCACTAAGTATTTTAGAGTTGCTGAATTGACTGTATTCCTGACACACTCCACTTGCATTATATAATTTCAGTTTTATAGTTATCTTATTATTCTCCTCATCTATAGAGTGAGGCTTACGGAATTTAAGGTTCTATAGATAGTGCACACAGGTTGATGTCATAAGGTTATAGAGTAAGACAGATAGGGTCATGTAAGTTAAGCCCAGGAAGGTTTGACTCCTTGACCCCTCAAACCATCCGTAAGTTGTTAAAGCTTTAATTTTTGTCATCTGTTTCGCTGGAGTTTTTCTCGGGTTGTGGTGGGGAATAGCAGTGGGTTGGGATTCAGGGTAGCTGCGTGAGCCCTGGCCTTTCCACTAGGCGGCTTCTGGGTGGCTGTTAGTGCCTCAGTTTCTTCAGACGTGTCAACAGTGAGTTCAGCCAAAGGTTCCTGAGATCTGTTCTTGACTGAGAGTTGCGTGTCAGGGGGTTCCTGCACCTTGGTGCGAATCTTTCTATTGCTGTCATGTTCCATGTATGAAATAAGAACAGTCAGGCCAGGTGCAGTAGCTCATGCCTATAATCCTAGCACTTTGGGAGGCAGAGGTGGGTGGATCACTTGAGGCCAGGAGTTCGCAACCAGCCTGGGCAACATGGCGAAACCCCATATCTACAAAAAATACAAAAATTAGCCAGATGTGGTGGTGCATGCCTGTAGTCCCAGCTACTCAGGAGGCTGAGGTGGGAGGATCACTTGAGCCCATAACGTTGAGGTTGCAGTGAGCCATGATTGTGCCACTGCACTCTAGCCTGGGCAACAGAAAGACCTTGTCTTCAAAATAAAATAAGAACAGTCATATATCTTACATGCATGCATGTATATGTGTATATACATATATACACACAGGCAAACATATATGTACACACCTTTTTTTTTGTTTGTTTCTGTTTTTCTCTTGCCAGTGACTCCAAGTATTTGTAGGAGAGGCTGAGTGTCCTTGCTCACATCAAGCTCAAGGGTGAGAGATGTTTTTCCAAACAGTCTTCATTCTAAATAACTCACCATGCATCTCATTTATGAATTAGACTGAAGCCTTCTTTCTTTTGTTTATTTATTTTTGAGACGGGGTTTCACTCTTGTTGCCCAGGCTGGAGTGCAGTGGCGCAATCTCGGCTCTCTGCAACCTCCGCCCCCGGGTTCAAGCGATTATCCTGCCTCAGCCTCCTGAGTAGCTGGGATTACAGGCACGTGCCACCACGCCTGGCTAATTTTGTATTTTTAGTAGAGACAGGGTTTCTCCATGTTGGTCAGGCTGAGCACCTCAGGTGATCCGCCCACCTTGGCCTCCCAAAGTGCTGGGATTACAAGCGTGAGCCACCACACCAGGCTGACTGAAGCCTTCTTAAACAGGCTTATGCTTTGCTTGCAACTCTCCTTGGCTACCCACCGGTTAGTGCTGTATTTGCAGCCTTGCACGTGAGAGATGGAAGCAGAAGTTTCCCCGTGGGCACTCAGGACGCTACTGGGTGCAGACATGCCCCATAGACTAAGACTCGTTTCTCTGGACACCCTCTAACTGCCACGGGCAACTGTGACTCGTGATGGAACTCCCACCAGCGAGGTGTAGACGTGTAGTAGAGTCGTCGTAGGCAGCTCCTGTAGCCACCTGGGTGGGGTACGTTGGAAGCTCTAAGATGACTAAGAATTGGCAAACTGGGACATGAAATCACAGTGATCTGGGAAAAGTGTCGACATGGGTGATATCTGGTTTGTCTTCTGTATAGAGGGAGTGTGTTCTTGGAGGGAGACTGACTGAGAAGATCTTATCCAAGGCAGGGACCAGGCTCAGCCTCCCCGAAGAGCCCCTCAGTAAAGGCATCAGGATGAAGACTAGAAAAGTCTGTGTGTTTCTACAGGGTTTAGTGCTGGGGGAGGAGCTAGGATTTGGGGGGAGGGGGAGTGTCTTCTTAAGAAAAAAAGTACAAAATCATGAATGCAAAATTAAGTATGAGGGTGACTGCTTGTTTAGTATGAGAAAGAAATCACAACAGAGCAAATCTTAAAAAACTGAAAATGTGGCAGAATCTCGAAAAATAACCTGATTGTTAATTTGTTGCCTGACACATCTGTTTTCCTGCATGTTTGGCTGCATAGGAAGGTAATTCAGTCAGTCCTTTAGCCTGGGTCATGGAAAGTGGTTGTTTATTCCTGATGGCTGGGTCCACGAAATACCTGGCCTCACGCACTGTCCAGCTTCCCCTCTGCAGTCTGCATAAGGCTGCAGGCCCACAACGCTGCCCGGGCAAAGAGGTTTGGGGATGGGATGTAGCCACTCGAGATAGGAGGTGGCAGAGGTGGCACCGTCTCCTGGCCAGGAAGAGCAAGAGTGCTGTAGTTCTGCCATTTTGGAAGCCCACATGGACACAGGGTCTCCAGGGCTCTGGAAGGGCCAGCACAGGCCAGGGGCCCTGAGGCTTCACCTGCGTCGAGCAAGTCCACCTCTGTTTAGGGCCCTGCCTACTATGATAATTGTCCTTGTTATGTGAGTAGTTGATGCTTCTGTGTTAACGTTTTTATTTTATTTTATTTTGATTAAAATCTCAGGGGAGCCTCCAATGCATTTCTTAAGAAATTATATAATGATTTCATTATGGAAGAATACAGACACCTTGACCATGTGCTTGGTTTAATTTGCAAAATTAAATTTTTGTTTTAAACTCTTGGTTATGAAAACATCCTTACCCTCTTGAACATATCTCCTTGAGTGAGATTAAAGCCCCAGTCCTTTGTTTTTTTAAGAGACTGGATCTGGCTCTGTCGTCCAGGCTGGAATGCAGTGGCGCAATCATCGCTCACTGCAGCCTTGAACTCCTGTGCTCAAGGAATCCTCCCACATCAGCCTCCCATGTAGCTGGAACCACAGATGTGTCCTACCACACTCAGCTAATTTTTAAATTTTGTTTTGTAGAGGCAGAGTCTTGCTGTATTGCTCAGGTTGGTCTCAAACTCCTGGCCTCAAGCCATTCTCCTTTCTCGGCCTCCCAAAGTGTTGGGATTATAGGCATGACCCACCATGCCTGGTGGATTTTAGGTTTCTTCTTCTCTTATAGGACATGTACATTTATGTTGGAAGCAGTGAACTCAAAGCATTGAATATGAGGAGGTAAGCGATGGGTGTTGGGGGCAGCCCAGCATGCTTCCACCATTTCGAGAAAACTCTATTTCTTGATGTTTCTAACATGTGTGGCAGGGTTGTGGTCATTTGTTTCCCTGCTTTTCTTTGTTGAATGTGATGAATATGGTAAAAATAGGATTAAAGTGTTCCACGTCCCCTCCTTGAGCCCAGTGATAGAATTTATCCTTCAGAGATAAATTATGAACTTTTGACCTTAGGGAATATAAATATCCTTGGAGAGTTTAATGTTTTAAGAAGTCAATTGTAGTTTTAATAAGCAAAGCTAAAATTTGCTTACTGTTGCCTAAGTATGGATTTAGTTTTAAAGGCTGCCCTCTCTCTCTCTTACACATGGTTTTAGGATCTCAATTTCTCCCTGAAAGTGATATTTCTTACAAATTTTAAGGATAGTGAATCAGCTTTTAAAGAAAAAAAGGCATTGCTCCTTTTTTTTTTTTGCCTTTGGCCAACCTTGAAATTTTAGTGAGTTATATAGATAATTGTGAAGTGTAGAATTTCTGGCTAGGGTCCTGTGAGTATCCAAAGGGTTGGGTTGCTTGTGTGCTGTGTCCTGCAATGGGTCCTGGCCCCAGGTGCACCGCGAGCCTTTCCTTGCTGTGAACAGTGAGATTTTATGATCTCAGTCCATGGGTTTCTCTCAGCTGGAGCACACTGTTTCTCTCCACTTAGCAGCAGCACAGCTTCCTGTTTCGACATTGTCTCAGCTGGTCCTCCTCCCCAGTGGGGCGCCCGTGAGCTCCTTTGATGCTTCTGGTTGGTCCCCCGCTTAGTTATGTGCCTGTGACTGCATGGACACTTCTTGCACGAGGGTTTCCTCTTCTGTACCATAAGGTACTTCAACAAAAGGATCCCATTGCACAATGTTGCAACCATTACAAAACACAAACTACTCAATTTTGATCTTAAGAAACAATAATTTTTAACAGGTTTAAAAACCTGCTATTTAGTTAAATGCATTCAGAACAGTAGCTCATTTGGGGGTGTTTGTCATTTTAAGTGCGTGGTTTGGTGTAGGAAGATGGAATCCACCTGCTGGGTTCTGGGGGCACCTGCTGGGGTACCTGCACACCGGGCAGAGCCCTCATGACATTTTCTGGCCATGGGACAGTCATTCGCCCATTGGCTGCTCCACAACAATTTTGTTTTCTATCATCAATCACAGATATTTATTGAGCACGTGCTGTTTTGGATGCTGGGAACACAGTTTCAAACAAAACACGTTCCCATGGAAGTGGGTCATCTCTCTAGTATGCACCCAAGTGCTCTGCAGCTTGTGGGGTCCAGAGTCTGGAGTGGGCCGGGGGTCTGCTCCTGCAGTCCCGGCATGTTTCTGGGATTAGAAGAGCTGTGCTATCTCTCTCCTGTAAAAGCGATTGGTAGCCTTGTTGTGAGCTTGCAGTTCAGATGGCACCATAGGACTGGCTGGCTGGGGCCTGGCTCTCCTGTGCCATCTGGGTGGCCACTTGCTGCATCGCTGATGGGGCAGGTAAGTCTCCTCCTCCGCATAAGGAGTCATGGGCCGGGGGTTGGCGGGGTGTGTGTCTGTGCCTGCAGGTGGGCAAGGAAGCCTGGGGAGAGAGTTGATGTCCACAGATGGGGAGGGCCATGCTGGCCATTTCATTCTGTACCTGGGCTACTAATGTTTATTCCATTTTGTTTATGGTTCTTTTAGCCAACTTCTTCCTTATTTAGTGACATTCTTAACAAATCAGTACAAATTAAAACCATAAACAAACCAATAGTTAAAACAACATACATTTATTCTCTCCCAGGGCTGGAGGCCAGAAGCCTGAGATCAAGGTGTTGGCAAGGCCAGCCTCCCTCTGAAGCCTCCAGAGGAGAATCCTTCCTCCCCTCTTCCAGCTCTTGGTAGCTCCCTGCAGTCCTGAGTGTCCTTGGCTTGTGGTGCATCACTCCAGTCGCTGCCTTCTCCGTGTGTCCTCTCCTCTGTTGTACGGTCACCAGTCTTTGGACTTAGGACCCATCCTGATCTAGTATGACCTCACCCCAGCTTAACTAATTTTATCTGCAAAGACCCTATTTCCAAACAAAGTCACATTGTGAGGTTCTGGGAGGATATGAATTTTAGAGGACAATATTCAACCCATGAGAGATACCAAAGGAGAAGATTGTATTATGTCCTGTCATTTGGGCAGCAGCCTTTACTGAGGACTGGAGGTAGAGAAGTAACCCACTCTGAATCACAGATGTGCTCAGGATACTTTGTCAACAGAACAGCCATTAATTTGGTTGGATAACCAATAGTTGTTGATAACCCATAGTTATCATTGATAATAAGCAACTCACAGAGTATCCTCTTGACCATGTGGTGTTTTGACTTTGGCCATTGCTGGCCCCACAGTGACACAGCAAGGACCTGGCTGGTCCCAGTAGGGAGTCATCATATCTACAGGCACTTACTCAGCAGCTGCAAGGAACCTATCACTTTACCAGGTGGGGAGGGTGGCACAAAGGAAAGGTCCCCAATTGCTTATCCTCAAGAAACTTGCACTGTTTTGATTCCGTGGTACATGTTGAAGCAAACTGAGGTCAGTAAATAGGTGGACCATTTGTCATTCTGAATACATTTCCATGAAATTTGGCAGCTCATTAGCAAAATATTTCTTTTATTTGATTTGGGCATATTGATTTGGATATCATCTTCAAACAAAATGGTAGCTGATGTCTGCTACATTCATTGTAGACATCATATAGCTAAAAAGTTTTTCTGTATAGGGTCCAGCTTTTGTAGAATAAATATCAGCAGAGCTGTCGTTATTAGATTTGGTGATGACAGAGATGTGGGCAGTTCTGCAGTGAGCAGTGGTGACTTAAAGTGGGAGAGGGTTGGGTGAAGGGTACTAGCTGATTGTTGCTTGGATTTTATGGCCATAATGCATGGCATTTCCATAGCTTATACTTATTAGTTTGAAGCAGATCTGTTCCTAATATCTGTGGGTCCTGAGTCTTGAAATTCTTTGCTTTCCAGTTCTGTCTTCCTCCACCCCTAGAGGGGCCTCCTAGTGAACATGTGTTGCTCTATCCTGCATGTCACTCTGCTGTCCCTGAGGTGCACACACTGGGGGTGCTGTGGTCATGCAGGAGAACAGCCCGGGGGACGGGGCCTGTGAGGTCTGGAGGCAGATCAGAGAGGTCCTGGGTGCAGATACCTGGAGCACAGCCTAGGATGCAGCTGGGGCATGGCTGACACCTTTCTGTGGGTTTCTGAGGCCAGTTGGGGACAAGAGGGATACTGCAGGCTTACCTGGGCTGGCCCATTTTAACTCTTCCTGGGCTTTTGTATCACCCCTGGGTAAGGTTGTCATTCACACCATAAAGTGGTGTAGCTCCGATGGTTTCCAGTTTATTCTTCCAGCAGCCATTGTTGAGTGTCTGTCATATCTGAGGCATTCTACTGGACATTTTGAGAAATGCAATGATGAGCAGGGACGGATCTTGCCCTCAGTGAGCTTGCAAGTCTTGTTGGGGAGAAAGATCCGTGTGTATACCTCTCTTAATGAAGTGGAAAGTGATAGATGTTACGGGAGCATTCCAGATAACTTGTTATAGGGAGTCAAAACCCAGAAAGATGCTACTTGTCTGGGTGGGCTGAGGGGTGGGGAAGATGAGGAGATCAGGGGTTTTGTGGAGCAGCAGCTTGTGTGTGGTTTGAAGGATGAATCAATATGGATTTGTCATTGTAAGCAGCTGTTGGAAAAGGGTTTCCTCCTTGTGGCATTTGTTAGTGGATTCAGTAGGACTAGCTGAGGAATGTTCAGATTTAGGAGAATGACAGGCACCATGTATTTTCACCTGTAACATCAATCTTTTGACTTAGCAACCCTAAATTAGCCTGAGAGTCCAACATTTTTTTATGTACTATGTGTGCATAGTCTTCCTTTGAGTTTAACTTGGATAGTTTTGCCTTTCCTCAGCATTATTAATAGGGTCTTGGTACAGACTTTTCAGTTATAACACAACATGTACATCCTGAAGGAACAGGGCTTATGGAAAAAATAGAGCTGGGGCCAGGCCGCTCAAACTCCATGTAGCTTGGAAACAGTATAAAAAATACATGATACATTTCTAATACACAAAGCAATATTATGGTAAGTATAGGGCTTTATATTAGGAAAAAGCTTGTTGGAAGGGGTTGAGGTTGCTTGACTAGCTAGATCGGAGCAGGAAGGAGCAAGTGGACAGCAGGTTGAAGACAGCGTGGTGGAGCTGCACTGTGGGGGCAACAGGCATCGTGCTCGGAGCTCCGGGTTCCCTTGCACCCCAGAAAATTCCGTGGCTGGTGACCTTTGCTGTCGGTGGCCCTTCCACCCACAGTTATGCCCCTTTTAACTCTTCCTGGACTTTGATACCACCCCTGGGTAAGGTTGTTATTCACACCGTAAAGTGGTGTAGCTCCGATGGTTTCCGGTTCATTCTTGCAATAACCATTTTTGAGTGTCTGTCCTCTCCAAGACATTCTACTGAACATTTTGAGAAATGCAATAATTTCTTAAATGCAATGATTTCTCAGTGATGTGGCGCATTCCTATGCTGGAAAAAGCATGTGTGAACCCATGGGCTGTCACCTAGACTGATTGATATGACAGTGGCCCCCTGTTGGCTGGTGGAGGAGGCGCTGGCCTGGTTACAGAGCCTGCCTTCTGGCAGGTAGACCAGGCCGGCTTTCTCCAGTGTGGTTGGGCCGGAACCCCGGGATGGTGAGCCTTTCTTTGTGGTCGTTGCTCTGTCAATCTTGAGTCAGTCCTTGCTTTTTCCTGGCATAAAGTGCTTTGGGTATTCTGTGTTCTGAAGGCTTGGTGCAGTGTTGAGCTTCAGTTCCCTGTGTTTCCTGGGGGATGAGGTTCCCGGTGAGTCTCCCTGTTATGACTTGAGACAGTGGATAATAGTTACAAAGGGAGGCCTCGGTTTAGTGAGAGCTGGTTCAGGTGGCTGAAAAACACGACTGTTTGAGCGAATTCCTTTCGAAGATTTATAATCCAGCCCTAAATATGTGAATGTTTCTCTCTTCTCTCTCTCCTCTCTTTCTCTCCACCTTCCCCCATCTCTCTCTCTTGTCTGTCTCTGTCTCTCCCTCCCTCTTTCTGCCCACATGCCCCGTCTTTCTCTATGAACACTGAAGGAGAGAACTCTTTTAAAAGTTAATGAACGAGTTGCAGTGGAACCCTATTAGATTTTCCTTCCATTAAATGCCTGCTACAGACTTTTAATGGATGTTTTAACTAGGCATTGTTATCAAAAGGACTATTGCACAAATTAAAACCAGGCCCACAATCTGTGAAGAGAAACCGGATTTACTTTTTGCCTTCAGGTAAAAAAGAAAAAAGCATGGAGGAGGTGAACTCCACACTGGTATTTTTAGAAGTTGGATGCGGGAAATAGCCAGTGCCACCTGAAGCTGTGGGAACAAACAGGAGCTTGGACTTTTCAGGCATACCTCTTTTTAAAGTGAAGACATTTACAGGAACCCCTGGATTTTTAAGAGTATGTCAGTGTTAATTTTTAACTATTTAATTGGTATTTAAAATATCTTTTTAGTTTGTACGATGTTGCTGTGTGCGTCCCATTTTTAAACCTGTGAAGCTCTCTTAAAAGGAAAAGGTCAGACTTTCCAGGTGCCCGCCGCACCAGACGTGGGCTGTCTCCTTGCAATCACTGCAAGAATGGAGAATTTTTTAAAACTGCCAGATTTTTAGTTTCTCGTTTTGTTCTGATTGATTTTATTTTAGCAAATTTACCCCTTTGTCCCTATAAAATTTGCTTAGTCAAATGTCAGATTTTGTGTTTCACATCCGGGAAGTCGTTGTCTTATCCAGGCAGGTCCTGGAGCGTTCTTCGATTTCTCCATCCACAGCTTTATGATAAAGTCACTGTCAGTTTCTTCATAAATTATTCATAATCATGGTGCTTAACAAAAGATGCCAAGTTCTCAATGGATGCCCACTGTATGTACCATAACGAAAAAAAGTTGTGTTTTCTTGTACTAAGTGTCGTTCTGATTAGTCTTAGTGTTAAATCTTGGTTAGCACTTGGCTCTGACTTCCACAAATACAATGCTCTGAATCAAATAAGTGCCAGGGGAATGGGCTTCGCCTCTCCCCCAACAAACACGACCTCACTGCCCTTCCAGGCACGTCACCAGCACCGAAGCGCCTTTACCTTATCAGCGTGGATTCAGCCAAGACCTGCGCTTCACGTTTTGCTTCTCGAAAGCCGACATTTTGAAAAGAAAGTTAAACACAGAGCATCTGTTAGTTGGGCATTTACGAAAGACCAGCTCCAGTTCTTTGGAAGGAAATTGGCCAGATGCATGCACTGTTCAGGGCTTGTCTTAGTGCTAAAATGTAGCTAACGTGTGTGGCAAAGGTGAGGAAGTGCTGTGAGTTTCATGGTGGGAAGCGTCCCTTCTCATCTCAGGGCAGTGGGGGTGACGATGGGGTCATATCCCTATATCAGGTCCATCAAAACTCACCCCAATGCAGAACTCTTGATCCCTTGATTGCCTGCAAGCTCACAGCAGCACACAGTGATAAGTGAAATCTCTGAGAGTAGATTTAATTTTATGAGCTGTATTATCCAAGAATACTAAGCCGTGGAAATCATGCTCAAGTCATGGGGTTTAAAGGGGTGATGGCTTCAGTTCTCTGTGTGGGGGAAGAAAGCCTGTGGCCTTTTTTTGTTTTTAGGCACAAAGCTAGTTTAATTGAAAGAATAATTTGATTTGCTGCTGCTACAGCAGAAGAGCTTGAGATGTGGCGAATTTTCTCTCCTTTCACCCAAACTCAAGAATTTAATGCTAGCAGGTGAACTTCTGAAGGCTGCTATCAAGTATACAGAGACAATAACTGTCTTAAAAGCAGAATTTTGTCAATATTTTTTGCTGTGGGCCAAAGAACATTCACAATAATGGAGTACTGAAGCCCTGCTTGAAAATGTTGTAGAGGGAACAGGAGTGGAGGATTTATTCCAAGTTTGAGCCTGCAGTGTTTTGGTAGTATATATGATTTCTGAACAATCTTTTTGCTCTAGCAAATGGAGGCACCCAGATATAATTTTCTGTTCAGGAAGAGCATTTGGTAGACATTGCTACCCAGGGTTGCTGAACTGGAAGTGCCCTAGCCTGTAGTTTCTTTTCAGTTGCCGTATCGACCCACCACCGACTGTACACTTTCACCAAATGCCAGTGTTTTCTGACAGATAAAACAGGAGGTGGAATGGCCAGGAGCGGGCCGTGCGGTCAGGGCTGAGGCGGTGGGCCTGCTGCTGGGAGAGGTACCCCAGAGGGCCACACTGCTCCTGCCGGGGGGGTGTGCCTCTTCTCACAGTGAGTGGAGTCCCTTTGCCCTTGGTTTTAAACATGCCATTTCACCATGCTTTTGTAGAAAGTTGGTTAAACAGCAAATTGCACAACCCACAAAATGTAATGGCCTTTATGACTTAAAACAGATGCTAGATTCAGTTGCGTGAATTGCCTTGCCCCTTAAGTTATCTTACTTTGAGAAGAACCATTCCCTGAAATTTCATTTTGGAAAACACTGTTTCCCTCATTCTGCTTATGAGAACTGGTGCTGGTGCCTACATTTTTAATGCTATTGCAGTAAAGCGATTTTCTGATATAGATAGAGGTGAAGCCATTTTTGTGATTTTTCCAGAGTTCTCCGTATTTGGTATAATTAGAAGGGAGAGACGGAGGAGCAGTCACACACACATATGTGAGCACACACACACTCACCCACAGCAGAGAAACACAGCTTTGTCCTTCTTTTGAAGTGTGAAAAATATCAGTGACCTTATCATTAAATGTACTTATTGCTGTATTTATTTGAAATGTTCAGACTTTACTTTTTTTTTTTTTTTTTTTTTACTTCCTGTTCATTTTAGTGGAAAAGGGTGATAGCAAAAGATTTTATTTATTCAGAGCCACAGTGCAGGCAAAGTGAAAGTAAATCCTAGGCTTCCGGTGCATTCAGAAACCACAGTAAGAAAGCACTGTTTTCTCAAATATAAAGATAAGCGCACTAGCCAAATAATTTTTTTGAGGAGGTTTGGAACAATAGAAGCCATCTAGAACTATTATTTGAGGCTATATATGAAAAATATATGCGAGCTTACAGAAATGTTTCTCATACTGGAAACTATGTATCCATCAGACAGACAAGACTTTCATCATGTTTATAGACAGTGATAGCAATGTAGCTCTTTCATACTATCAGTGGCCTCAGTAATTGTATTCTACTTCAAGTGTAAGGTTCTGACTTTGGTGCAACTTAATAATTCTGTTTTTACTGAAGACTTTTTCCCTTCAGAAATATCATATGATGAAGTTGCCTGTGGAAGGTGATCGAGGTGTATTCACCCTCAGGTTCGTCTGGAAAGTGCTAGGTTGTGGCCCACATGTTTCCTTCACGCTCACCTTTGTGTGTATTTCAGGCATTACTTTGTGATTGTTTAGATACTCTTATCATTATACATAATCCAAGGGTTATTTATCGTTGAGATAGATTGAGTAATGCTGAACTCACAAATATGGGGCTGAAAATGTAAACACATTTTTGTAAATCCAGTTGACAGTTAATTGGCCCACATTAATGGAGGGTTGAAGTGAGAGAAAATAGAAAACCACAAATTTCTAAAACAAATTTTTTCCCCTCATTTGGAATCCATTTTATACGTTTATTGGAAGCTAACGTTTCAGTTAACTATGACATATAGATATACGTTTACTTGCCTAATTATACTTGCTGTTAACAATACATCATGTGTTTGCCTGTGCGTCCAGCTTTGCGAGTGTGATGGTTTAATTACCCTCTGTGGTGTCTGCACGCTCTGCTAAGTCTTGTGTGGGGGAACGGTTAGAAATAGCTGCAGAGGCAAGGATTCAGAAGCCAGTGTGCTGTGAAGCCATAGGGTCACTCACCAGCAGCAGTGCCAGGTGAGCCACCTCCGCATGGGAGGAGGCCCAGGTGTCTGCTTCGTAACGTGGGCCTGAGCTGGGCACCCTGGGGTGGAAAGGCCTGGATGGGAGCCCCAGATCTGGGCCACCGTGGTCCCTGGGCTCCTGGGGGGAAAGCCGGGTCCTTCACCGCCCTCCTGACCACCCGGGGCTCCAGGCTTCAGGCCCTGGCTGCTCTCTGTCCCTTGTCCCTGCAGCCACCCAAGGCCCCACCTGCTACCCGGGCAGGCTGCTTAGACACACATCCTTCCTAGTGGTCTTCCTGCAACTCCTCCTGTGGAGACCCCGGAGCCACACGGGTTGAGAGCCCTTGGCGCCTCGCCAGCCCCCACGGGGTCCCGGGGAGAGGATCATGCCCTGTGGCTCCGCATTGCTCTCACCCCTGTGGTGGGTGGGGGCAGCTGGCCTTCCTGCCTTACCCCAGCAGTAGGTGGTGCAGGGTGCAGGGGGGGTAGGTGGGTGGGGGGAACAGATGATTTCCTCCTCATCTAACTCCTGCAGTGGATGGGGGTGGCTTGGGGGGAAGGGTAGGTAACTTCTCATCTCACCCCTGAAGTAGGTAGGGGCGGGTGACCTCCTCACCATCTCACCCCTATAGTAGGTGGGGGATACATGAACTCCTGCCTACCTCACCCCTGCAGTAGGTGTGTTGTGTGGGGGTGACTTCCTCCTCCTCACCTCACCCCTGCAGTAGGTGGGGGGGGTTACTTCCACCACCCTGCCTCACACCTGCAGTAAGTGGGGGTATGACTTCCTCCTCCTCACCTCACCCCTGCAGTAGGCGGGGGCGGGGGTGACTTCCTCCTCCCTGCCTCACACCTGCAGTAGGTGGGGGGGTGACTTCCTCTTCCCTGCCTCACCCCTGCCATACGTGGGGGGCACATGACCTCCTCCTCCGCACCCCACCCCTGCAGTGGGTCAGGGGCACATGACCTCCTCCCTGCCTCACTCCTGCAGTAGGTAGTAGGGGGTGACTTTCTCCTCTTCACCTCACCCCTGCAGTTGTTGGGGGGTGAATGACCTCCTCGTCTCACCCCTGCAGTAGGTGGGGGGGTGACCTCCCCATCTCCCCCCTGCAGTCGGTGGTGGGCGGGTGACCTCCCTGTCTCACCCCTGCAGTAGGTGGGCGGGTGACCTCCTCGTCTCACCCCTGCAGTAGGTGGGGGGGTGACCTCCCCATCTCCCCCCTGCAGTCGGTGGTGGGCGGGTGACCTCCCCGTCTCACCCCTGCTGTAGGTGGGCGGGTGACCTCCTCGTCTCACCCCTGCAGTAGGTGGGGGGGTGACCTCCCCATCTCCCCCCTGCAGTCGGTGGTGGGCGGGTGACCTCCCCGTCTCACCCCTGCTGTAGGTGGGTGGGTGACCTCCCCATCTCACTGCTGCTGTAGGTGAGTGGGGTGACCTCCTCGTCTCACCCCTGCAGTAGGTGGGGGGTGACCTCCCCATCTCCCCCCTGCAGTCGGTGGTGGGCGGGTGACCTCCCCGTCTCACCCCTGCTGTAGGTGGGGGGGTGACCTCCTCGTCTCACCCCTGCAGTAGGTGGGGGGGTGACCTCCTCGTCTCACCCCTGCAGTAGGTGGGGGGGTGACCTCCTCGTCTCACCCCTGCAGTAGGTGGGGGGGTGACCTCCTCGTCTCACCCCTGCAGTAGGTGGGGGGGTGACCTCCTGGCTGGCCCTGCCGGGCTCTTCCCTGTCCGCAGCCGCAAGGATGCTCTCCCAGCCTCCACGCCCACACCCTCACCCCACTTGCCCAGCCCCGGCAGGAGCTTCTCCCCGCAGAGTCCCCAGTGTTTTCTAGAAGCCTTGGCTCCCCCTGTGGGCTCTCCCTTCCGTCCCGCTCTGTACCTGGCAGGCGGCCTGTTCTCCCTGCAGCGAGGGGCCAGGGTGGGCGCAAGCCCTTCTGCCCCCCTACATGGGCGTGGACGGGGCGGCGCGGGCCCGCCCAGGGTCCGGGGTACCTGGAGCGTGCTGGGCCAGCTAGGCGGTGCAGGGTCGGCTCAGCCAGTGCCCATGGCGGCACCTGCATGAGGTCCCCGCTTCCTGGAAACTGAGCCCGGGAACGGCCTTGGCCCCGGGGAAAGCAGGGCTGAGTGCATCTCCCCTCTGAGAGCGTGAGGTGCTAGGAGAGCTGGCGGGCCGGGCCTTTACTGCCTGGATGGGTCTGGGATGAAGGCCACAGGTCACCCAGAGCGGGACTGGGTCAACAGTGGCTTGATGTCCTGGCACAGACGAGGGTCCAGGATGGATTCCTTCGGTGCCTGTGGGAGGGCGGAGGCCTGGCCGCAGTTCTGCAGCCGACGAACCGTGGTCTGAAGACCCCCGACACCTATTTCAGTGCCTGTACCCTCAAGATGCACCAGCCCCGGGCGTGTTTGCGGGGACATGCCTCTTTGCAATGAGTGTAGTAGTTAACCCCATGCATGGGAGTTATTTAGACCACACTCTGCTATTTCTGTAGGATCTTTTTAAAAATTACTTTGCTTTTATCAGTGTTGTTCTGTTTCTTTTTACTGGTAAAGTCAATTACTGAAGAAAAATAATTTCGAACTAGAAATTATCTTTTTAGTTTGAAATACAATTATGGGCAAGGAGCTTCTAAATTATCTAATATTTTTAACTCTTTGCAAAAGTGTTAATATTATATGGAAAAATTGGAAAAATACAGAAAAATAAACAAACCAAAAAAGCATTATTCAAGATCCTCCTACCCCAATGTAGCTTCCTGTGAGCATTCTTATCTAAATTCTTTCAGGGTTTTTTTCTTTTCTTTTTTTTTTTTTTGCTCTACAGATATTTTTCAAACAAAGATGGGATGAAGGTAGTATTTATTGGCCTGCTTTCTCACTCACTAAATGGTGAACAGCTTTTTACACAATTCTTTATACATTTTCATTATTCTTTCTTTAGGGTTTTTTTTTTTTTTTTGACATTGCTTGGTCAAGCTTTGGCGCCTACTGCAAACCTGTTTTCAAAATATATCCATCTATCTTTCCATTTCTAGTGCGTGAAAACGATCATATTCCTGGGCCATCGCCAGCGTGGGTATTTTTTAATTTGACAATCTTTGCCAGTTTAGTAACTGTGAAGTAGTGTTGTTTCAGCTTGCATTTCTTGGATTACACATGAGGGGGGAGCAATTTTTCCATATATTTTATGAGACAAAGGTATTTTTTCCTTTTTGAATTATTTTCAGTCATGTTATTTGCTAATTTGCTTTGTTCCATCATCTTACTCATTTGGAAAAGCTGGAATAAAGGTGTTAACTCATCGCTTTAGCATCTCTATACTTGCAGTCCCCACCTTCTGTTGTTTTTAAGATTATGCAAGTGATACAAGCTTATTTTAGAAAAACTTGAACAAAGAAAAAAATTTAAAAATTAATGAAACTTATTTGAAATCCCATCATCCAGAAATTACCAAAATTGATATTTGGGTGTATATTCTTCTGGATCACTTCCTATGCAGATCTATTAATGTCTGTCTATCTATCTATCTACCCATCTATCTATCTATATCTATCTCTGTCTCTATATCTATTTGTCTATCTTTGTCATTTTCAGTGCACATCCAGTATCCCATTTTGTTGTTATGCACAACTTATTGGAGAAATCAGCCATTGTTGGCGGTGTGGTTTTCTCCCACTTTCATAGTTGTAAACAGCTGTGTAATTAATATCTTTGTATGTATATCTTGGCCATAGTCTCATCATTTCCTTGATAAATTCCCACAAGTAGAATTACCAGGTCAAAGGTTTTGGATGTTTTAAATTATTTTGGTGCGTGTACTGCCAACTGGCTTTCTGGGAAGGTCGTGCACATTTTCAGTCCCACCAGTGACATGCATTTCTCTGGGTTATGGCATTTTTTGATATATTGAGTTGTTTTTATGTAGTTTAGTTGGTCCTTTCTTGCATAGTTTCTGCTTTTAAAGTGATGTTTAAAGGTGCCTTCCAATTCTCAAGATTATATATTCAGTTTTATTTTCATGAATTGATTGTTTTATGTTTAAGTATTTGATACATCTGAAATTAATTTTGGTATATGGTGTGGGGAGGGCATCTCACTTTATTATTTTTCTAAATGCCATTTATTTAAAAATCTATTTTTCCTAATTGGAATTCTAAATGCTACCTTCACTGTACACTAAGAATATAGATATATGTGTATATGTATATATTTGTGATTGTCTTTCAAATTGCACTTTGATTTCAGTGAGCAATCTGCCTCTGTTCCTGCCCTGTGTCCCCTTGTTTTAAGTACTGTATCTATAAAATACAATTTAAATAATATAGCTTTCTACCCACCCCCTGTGCCCATTACTTTTCTTTTTGCAATGACTACTTTTTTCTGTTCTCCTAAAGAAACTTTAGAATCATTTTTGTCACACCTTGGGTAATTTGACTAAAATGGTATTTAATAAATTAATTCTGGAATACTCAGCATCTTTATAGTGGTAAATTTTCCATTCTAAAAACAACTTTGGTATATTTTCAGGTTTATTCAAATCTTCTTTGCTACTATTAAGTTTTGTGAGTTTTTTCAGAGGTAATCGCCTAGGTTATTTATTTATCTGTTTTTTTGTGATTTTCGCCTTTGTGAATGGACTTTTCTGTTATATTTTAACTGGTAATTTGTGTATTGGGATGCTGTTGATTTTGGGAATCTTTCTAATTAGCTGTTTGTATTAGCAGATGCTGTTGTTTACCTTTGTATGTGGTAGCTAGATTTCAGTACTAGATTTTAGTACTTTTTTATCATGACCTTCTCTTGTGGCTTTTCTATTTTGAGAAAATACCGTAACTCTTCAACATTGATGAATCAATGGGGAGTGTTTGGATTTTTAAAAAATGAAATGTCAGTTGATAATGATGCCTTAAAGCATCTTCTGCAAATAAATAGTCAGTGGTTAAAATCAGCCCAGGCTGCAGCAGCACAGGAACTCCGACTCTTCAGCGGAGGTTTGGGAAGCAGAAATTTTACTTGGCTAGTGTAGAATCAGTGAGATACTGGGATTATTCACCCTGGAAAAGGAAACCATCTTCAAGTCTGTGAAGGCTGACTGTTTAAAAAGTGAAATCTTTTCAGAGTGAATTGGCAGGAAAAGGGGCTTAAACACAATGAAATAGTGAAAGCAACTATATGTGCAAGTAAAAAATGCCCACTAGATAGATGGCTTAGGCATGAGGGAAAGGACCTGGTTTTTTAAAAAGTGTGTTAATAATGAAATCTTCCTAGTTTTCTCACAGTCTTCAGTTTTAGAGAGGGCCTTTTGCAGATATTGTTCAGATGTACTGCTTTAAAAAATACCCACCAGTTTTTCAGATCAGTGTTATCTGGTAGTGGTGAGAGAATCTTTAAAAACATATAAAATCATATGGGTTTGTATTTGCCACTGCACAGGCCTAATTCCTGTTGCATCATCTCGAGATCCTTTAGCCCCTGGCCTGGGCCTGGCGTAGCATTGACTACAGTATTCCTGTGTTTGGGGTAGTTTTTCATGGTCGTCTTTAAGCTAATGTAAAATATTTTCCCCTTTTTCATGCTTCTGTTTGGTTTTAAAAATGAAAATTAAATCTTGGCTTGCTGTTTGAGTACGCTGTGATTTAGAAGTTAAAGCAAGGAATTGACAGTCATGTTTTTGCTCAGTTTTAGTAAATGTGTCTCTTAGAGCCACCCATTTCATCTCTGTTAAAAGGGAATACCACTGCTTTATGGGACTACAGGATGCTTTAATATGATAATACATAAATAAGGATTTGAGACATTAACAGAAAATATCTTTTTGAGACATAGTAAAACCTTGTCTATGCAGAAACCTATTAATTACCGTCTTTATTTTTCTAGATCAGAACTAAGAATCAGAAGGGTTAAAAGACACTGAGTGTGAAGAGTCCATGTACTGAATTCATTATTTACTCATAGACAACATCTCCAGGTTCTCAATCATTATTTAAATTGTATTGTTCGGTTACACACAGTTCTAATATTCATGAGTATCTTCTAGGCTACAGCAAATTAAAAACAGTAAATTGGGAGTGGGAAAAACACACAGATAACAGGGAGAAATGACAGCAGATGACCTAATACTAAGCAAGAAGAGAGGGAAAAAAATATAGCAAAATAATAAATAATATGAAAAGCACAGCACTGTGGGCCTCTTCTTAGAAATGGAATAGCTCTTTGCCCTTTCTGGTTGTCACTGACACCGCTCACAGGTTTTATTTCTAGTTGTTAGAGAACTTCAATTTTATTCAGTATGCTTTAAACAGTGTGGCAAAAGCATGTAGATTTTATGTAGATTTTTCCAGTGCTTAAACATTTTTATAAAATTCTGTTTAAAAGGGTAAACTCCCAATTATCCAGAAAACCCTGCCTCCAAAAATGACTCCCCAGAATAGTTGTGATTTTACTTCATGATATACTTTCAATAATTGATAGTATAAATTCTTTAAGTATTTTATGGAAACATTTTTTTGCATATAGTCTCTCGATGATGAAACACACCTTCTGTATCTGTTTTAATGTATGTATCCTTTGAGTTGAATTTGCTGGAAAAAATTTGGTTCTGTTCCTCTGACATGTGTATTTCCTTTCTTCCCCCTCTGCCATCTGGGATGCTTTCTCTAATAGCGCATTTGGAAGAGGATGACGCTCACTGTGTTGTTTCAGCATATGTGGGTCTGGTTGAATTCACGTCTGCCTGTTCACCTCTAGTTTTTCATTTTCACACCTCCATGGAGGTGGTGTGCTGCTCTTCCATGCCTGGTAGAGCTGTAGGAAATGTTACTTAAATGTGTGAATGTGACCACCAGGGTACATTTATCTCAATAGGAAACAAATATGCTAAATACAGGTAACATGCTATTTATACTTACAGGTAATAACTTACATCTTCTAACCAATCATTTTCCCCCTACCATAGCTGGGGATATAATACAAGCCAATTGTCGCTTTAAAAACTGTAACTCTTTCTGATTTTATGTGTGATACAATATCTAATAATACTCCCAGGAAAATGCCACTTGTATTTTTTAGTACCTGTGTGATTTTCTTGATTGTTAAAATATACGTATGTAGATTGAACATAAATGAAAAAATTGAAGTCCGGGTTTGAAGATTTCTAGGAAATTACTTTTCATTGAACACAGCTGCCCAAATTGTTTGATTTCTGTTAAACACAATGGAATTGTTACAGTGATGCTGCAGTTACAAAAACAAAAGATAACAAATAGGCCACGTTTTTGCATGTATATTTTACTTCTTGTACTCAGGAAGAGACTGAGCTAATGAAGAAAAATAACATTTGTACTTATGTCCTAGGAGAATGTCATCAGAACTATTTATTGCTCACTAAAGAAATTAAATTACTTAATGAAGGTGAATTATTAACTTAATTTATTAGGAATTTAATTTGGGAGCTATTTTCATAGGGATATTGGCCAAGGCAAGAATGATAACACTTTAATGCATAAAGACACTCAAATGACTTTAAATAGGCAACTAAAACTATTTCAGTGGAAACAGATATTTCTGTGCTTTAAATAACAATTTTTCAAAGAAGATCTATTATCAATGTAACTATGCAATCATAAGGAGTATGACTTAAGATGAACTAATTTTCAACACTAGTATTGCGTATCATTGACAGGCATTGTATCATTACTTTATAAATTAGGTTCCATTTCTAAAATAATTGCAGAGCAGTTTTTGGTAGCAGGGGAGCTGTTCATTGTTAATTTTGAGTCATTGAAGCCCAGAAATCAGACAGATCAAAGTGTTCCAGGTCTGGTCATAGCAGATCAGCTGGGTCACAGAGGTTACTGAACCACATGACCCATGGTAGAGGGGTGTGTATAGTTATTCTGAAGCCTAAACTGAGTCTACTTCCCTGGGCCTAAATAAGATATGATATCATTGCCTTCAGTGGGTAGTTCCACCTTCTCCTATTAAAAATGCCACACAATGGAGAGGGAAGAGATTTCTTAATATCTATGTGTTAGTGATCACAGTGAAAGCCAGAACTGGCAATTCACTGGAATTTTCTATAAATATCTTCATATAAACATCCTTATAGTGATTCATGAATTAGATGAAAGAAATGTGGGAAGAAATCTCATTTCTTCTTTAAATTGTTGTTTCTGTTTGAAGTTTTTAGTAATTTTAGTAATTTTCATGAGTATATGCAATATGAAGTTTTTGGGTAATTCCTGAAGCAACATGTGTTATGTAGATACCAAAACATCTCGATGATGTGCATTTTACCTGTTCCACACCCAAATACAACTGCAGCTAGTTAGGTAGCTGGAGGTTTGATGCTTGGAATTAAGATTTTTTTTTAATCTTTAAGTTTTGGTATTTCAGATGAAGTATTTTTACTTATGATAGACTTATGGGGAAATGCTTCTCTTTTTAAAATATTCAGATAACTTGATTGTATTGCCTGTTTATCAAAAAAGAGTGGTGATGTGCATTTGTTGCTTCAAAGATGTACGTGAAACACCGTACTATATCTGCATCGCTGATGAAAGGGGCCCATACTTCTATTGGTTGCAGTTTTAAAGAAGACAGTTGAAGAGCTTTATCAAATTGACCTTCAATTGGGGGATCATTAATGAACTAACCTCCTTCATTGACAGATTACTCAAGGCCCCAAGTGGCATGTGATTTCCCTTGTTTTGCAGTAATTCATTTGAAACATTTACCAAAAACCTTAATGTACACAGAAGATGCTAAACTTTTTTAAAGGGCTGGGTCCTTTTTGTTGCTGTTGTAAGCCATGCCTCTTCTCATCATGTGCCAAAACAAAAAACAAAAAAACCCACACGTAATTCTGCCCATGTTTCAGAATCTTGGCTAGGACAAGGCAGAGAAAGTGGGAGTTTAACCTATTAATGAGAGCAAGTGCTTGAACTAATACAGCTTTCTATGAGAAAATGTTTTTAAGGATTATTGATTATCTGAGGATATTTTGTAAGTTACTAATTTAGGAAATTTTTCATTTTTTAAAAATTTAGTCTTCAGTTACTTTAGGAAACAGTGTTAGTAGACAAAAAAAAAAAAAAAAAAAAAAAAAGACTGGTGTCTGCAGATGAACTAAGGAACGGCTTTGCTTTTGCCTGTGGGATCTCTCTGATTTGGTATTCCTCATGAGGAAGCATCAGGCCAGAATGTTTGTACACTCCCTTCCTCCTCCTCATGGATTCGAACGCCAGTCATCACCTTAGTCATGTTGCACGTGTTCCCGTGGTAACAGAAGCTCTGCCATCCCCTAGCTCTGTGAGCTTTGGTGCCTCACCTGCCTCAGTTTGTAAAATGATAGAGCTGTTGTGTGAAGTAAATGATGGGAGGGCCGCGTGCTTAGAACCGGGGCTGCACACGGGGCTGTGGACGTCACAGCCTCGTCATCAGAGGGGGCATCTGGACTCCTAGCAGAGCGGCAAGAGAGGAATTCCTGGCCCGTGGAGCAGTGCTCCTGGAGGCGGCCTCGACCTGCTCCTAGGACCCATCTGCCGGCTGCTGCTCCTCTGTCTGGGAGACTCTCTCACTTGAGCGTGACTTGGTGTCTGCAGCATCACTGCAGTGTGTGAAGGCCAGTACAGGGACCCTTCCTCTGTGCTCCTCCACGGCCACCATGCGGGTTTTGTTGGATGTGTTGATGGAGTGCACGTGGTACACACTGTCAGGGTGCTCTCTGCAAGTGCCGCACCCCCAAGTGGCATTTATTTTGTACTGAAATAACATCTCTAGTGTCTACTATATGAGCTTGTATCTCATATGCTCCCATATATACTTGTTTCACACTTAAAATCTCACATGTAGTAACGGTTGCTTTCAATAAGTGCACATGGGCATGATTTGCTGTAAAGGTTAGATAGCTTCTGTGTAAAGTTGCAAGTATTTGTATACTTTATAAATGCAAGAAACTAAGCTTTACAGGCCTCATTTAAGAAAAATAAAGATTTCTTTATTTGGGAAAAAGGGAAATTTTTTTCCCCTGGAGAATGACTTTCTGTAATAAATATATTTTCCATGGTGATACAGTATATAAATGTGTGTGTCAGTGTGTCAGAAACATACTAGACTTTACTAAGGTGAGGTTGTCAACTTTTCTATTCTGTTTTATTAAAAAGATGCTACAGAATTGATTTCATGATCCACTAGTGAGTTATGGCCCTCAGTGAGAAAAATCCCATCCTAGAGTAACCATCCAGGACTGCCCTCCTCACTCGAGCTCACAGTGAAGATCAGGGCAGGTGACTGTGCCGTCCACTGATGGATGACCATGATGGCAGTGGTGATGTTAGTGCCAGCTGCCATTTACTCACATGTTCTTAACTTGCTATTAAAAAAATTATAAAAATAGATACTTAAAAATAGTAATACAAAGTTATAAAGCATTGACATTTTATAAGAAAATGTCAAAGAAGGTCACTCATCTTTTGCCCTTTGTCCATTTCACTTTCCTCCTCCCCTCAAGGTAACCAATAGAAGCCGCCTGGTTCTGTCTTCCTCACCTTTCTGTGTGCCCACATAGGTCTATGAAAACTTATGCATGTGTGTGGGGTTTTCTTTATTTTCTAAAAAATGGAATTCATTGCAGCACAGTTTTGATTTTTGCACTTAAAAATAAGCCACGATCGTTGCTTCAGAAAGAGATTTCACTCAGTCTCTTTCATGCTGCAGACTCTCCAAGGTGTGGCCGGCCCATGTGAGTGGCCATTGCAGTAGCTGCCCCGCTTATCCTCAGTTTTGCTTTCTACGATTTTACTCACCCACAGGCAGTCAACCATTGTCCAAAAATATTAAACAGAAAATTACAGAAATAAATGCGTAAGTTTTAAGTTGTGTGCCATTCTGAGTAGTGTGATGAAGTCTTGTACAGTCCCACATGGTCCCTCCTAGGACACAAATCACCCCTTTGCCCAGCATATCCAGACTGTAGATGCCACTTGCCCCGTTAGTCACTTAGTAGCTGTCTTGGTTATCAAATCAACAGATCACAGAAGAAGAAGGGTGAGTACAGTGTGATAGTTTGAGAGAGAAAGAGACCCCATTCACAAAACTTTTATTACAGTACATAGTTATGATTGTCCTATTTTATTATAATTGTTAATCTCTTACTGTGGCAAATTTATAAATTAAATTTTATAATGAGTATGTATGTATAGAAGAAAAAACAGTATGTATAATGTATCCCCTGCAACTAAGGGGATACATTACTTTACCTTATTGGTGAATGTTCAGGCTGTGGATCACCCTAAACAATGCTGCTGGGTATTTACCTATGGGTGCTTTTATTTCCAAGGATATAAAAGTAGGATATCCTGGGGTCAAAGAGTATGCATACTTTTAATTGCCAAATTGCTTCTGGAAGGGCAATTTTGGCCACAATCTCCGTTTCATTGGCCACATCTCCTCCCACGGAGACAGAGAAGTCCAATTCCACGATAGACCCGGAGGAGCAGGACCTGAGTGTTGACAAACAACTGTAAGGCCTACTACCCCTACTACCCCTCTGCATAGATTATGGCAACTTCCACTTCTTGAGTGTGTGTGATGTCCCAGCTCCATGCAGCCCTTTGTACTGATGCCTTTCAGGTCTCAAGTCAGCTCTGTGCTTCATGGCAGCCCATGATTCAGCCGTCCTCTTCCTAACCTTGTGAATTAGTAAATGAATAAATGAACGAATGCACGAATGAGGGCAAGCCTGGCCCCGGAGGGGTTCTTTCTGTGCCCGAGGCCAGCCTCTTAGCCTGCGGCTTTTCGTGTTTCCCTGGCCTTCAGTCACTAACATGTGAATTCATTTCAATA
Source organism: Symphalangus syndactylus (assembly GCF_028878055.3). NCBI lineage: Eukaryota > Metazoa > Chordata > Mammalia > Primates > Hylobatidae > Symphalangus > Symphalangus syndactylus. The sequence goes on along the minus strand of NC_072423.2, from coordinate 11,617,729 downwards.
GCAAATATTTATTTTTGTCTTCCTGGACAAAAGAAAAATATCTCCCGCTTTTGCATTTTCCCCAGCATTCGGCCTATACTCTAGGATATTGCTTACAGCATTTTGTTGTGTATTAAAATGGGTTGAAGGTATCCTTTTTTCACATCCTACCTTTAAGTTCTATGAAGACAAAGACAGTTTTCATCTTGTATTCCCCGCAGAAGTAGTCTGGTGCCAAGTAGCAGAAGCTCAGTAAATGGTTTTGGAATATGCAGAGGAGCACCAGCAGAATCTCTGTCTGTGTCTGTGAGCGAAGTCATCTTTTCCTTCTATTTTCTCATAGCCCAGTACTATGCATAAAGTTCAGGCTGTCTGTCCTGCACTAGAGAGACACAGGCAGCTGCTGGCTGATCTTCATAAAGGTGTGCAGAGTTGGGGAGGTGAGGGGAGGACCACCGCCCCGGCCTTTTCACTGGGAGTTTCCTGGATGCTCCTCAGTTTTGTCTTTGTGACTCCTTCAGTCCACATTGATGTGAAACACGCCTTGGTTGAATGTCCAGGCATCAGACCCAAGCTTCCGGCCGTGGTGGTGATAGACCAGGGCAGCCTTACCTCTCCAACTTCGAGGCACCCACAGGCAGCTTGACTTCAGGTGCTCTCTTAGTTTTATACCTACCGTCTTTACAGGAGCTCTAATGTCAAAGGAAAATGGATGGACATTTCTCAATCGATGGGATGCGCGTCCCTTTTTCCTGGCTGCAGATCTCGGCCAGGAGGAGCATGGTGGGGTGTATGGGCTTCCCCCGGAAGTGAAACTGTATCACTTCCGCTCACGTTTCACTGGCCGCATCTCCTCCCACGGAGACAGAGAAGTCCAATTCCACGATATACCCGGAGGAGCAGGACCTGAGTGTTGACAAACAACTGTAAGGCCTACTACCCCACCAAGTAGGAAGAGGAAGGGAGAGATGGGAAAGGGTGGAGGATTTGGGATGGTAGGTAAGAGAACTGTATCTCTTAAGAGACTTGCTGTCTAATTCTGCCATAGAGACGTTCCAAAAATGCTTTGACTCATGGCAACATCATTGTAACACATTTATGGCCTTCCCAGGGTGGTTCCTTTGAAGGACAGCAGTCATCTCTTTACAGAAAGACATTCTCTAAAGAATGTCAGGAGTCTCGTCAGCTCATACTGCCACCTTTGATACATGGCCTTACCCATGCACCGTGACCATCAGCTCAACCTTAGATGAGACGACCAGAGGTGAGAAAGCCTGTGTCCCTCAGCACAGCCACAGAGCAAGAGGGTGGCCACTGCTTCCAGCAGGGGCTGCTGCCCAGACTGACATGTGCACAGCCTGTGAGTTCGGTTTGGCTTTCTTCAAGGCTTCTAGTTCTATCTTGTTTACAACATAATTTCTCATTTCATAGTTGCATAGTGTATTCAGTTCTTAAATGACTGATAAGAGAAAGTCACAGTGCACTTCTAAGAGCTGCTGTCATCATTTGAATGCTGTAGGACCTTTGGCTGAAATGAAAAGACTTGCTTTTGGGTATTTGAAATCCAAGGGGAGTTTTGACGTCGGGGGTGCATGTTAATTTCCATATAGGATAACCTTACAAATCAACTTAAAGTGTAATGAACAAGCAAATATGTAGCTACAGCTCACATGGCATTTGGCCATCATTCAGGCCAAACCCTTGAGGCTTTTGGTGTTGAGAAGGAAGAGTTGGAGGAGTGACCTGTATTCTCTCCAGGAGACAGGGATTGTGCCTGGTGTGACTTCAGAGTGCAGGGGGAAGCTGCTGGTTTTGATGAGATGGTGGCCTGAAAAAGTTGACAGACTCCCAGAGCCAGTTGAGAGATGCAAAACTGGTCTCTGAGGCTTTCCTTTTTAGAAAGAAATTTACACTGAAATAAGAGCTTGGTGAAGCAAAACTCCTGGTTTCTCAGAAAGCATTTATTTTGCTCCGATAGGTTACCAGAAGACTGTGGTAACTATAGACCTCAAGGAGCTGCCTTCCCTTTTACTGATACTGTAAAAAATACAAAACAAACAAAAGACCATGGCAGGAATGATGAAGTAACATACTATGTTGTACTACATGACATTGAGTTATATTAAAGATAATTGTATATGCTTTTCTATATTTTTTCTTTTATTTATTCAACAAATATTCACCAAGTGTGTGCCAAGCATTGTTACAGGTGCTACCCAGACTATAGCCTATATAGACATGGAGAGTGTGGCTTACGGGCTTACGATATAAGTCTAAATTGTCAATTGGCCTCTTGGCTAGGACCATCAGGTTTGTTCTTTTAAACCTGAGAAAATAGTATTTGTTCTCTTTAAAATGCACTTGCATTAAGCATATATCTGGCCTCAAGAGTGGTCCTGTTGTAACAAAAGCAAATGCAGCCTTGGGATGGCAGCAAGGCACTTCTCTGTTTCCAAGTGCCACACAGTCTCTGGTGGCCATGCCTCCCTTTATGTAGTCCCTCTTCTCAGCGTCTTTCCTCTTCCTGTGCCTTTTGAAACCTGTTTAGGTTCAGGGAAGCTCCATTCTTCTCCCTGAGAAGCATTACCACCCTCTCTTCCATCTGTGCCCTGTACATGGCAATGTGCTTCTGGACTTCAAGGGGCTCGGAGAACATTTTCAGGTCACGGTGGGTTTTAGAGATCATCTGCTCCAACCCTGCCATTTTCACTGATGAGGACACAGAGACTCAGGGTAGATTATGGACCCTCTTCAAGTTTCCCAGCAATGTCGTGTGATTAAGACAAGAGGCCAGTTTTCTGGGTAACAGTCCACAGCTCTTTCTGTTAAGCCATGCTGCCTCCACAGCCAATGTGTTGTGCGTCAGGAAGCTTCATACTATTCAGTATGCAGGTTCGTTAAATATTTGATTAAACATGTTACTTGTGGTCATATCTTTTTTTAAAAAAATTAAAGGCATGAAATCATCTGGAATGTAATCTAGCAAGCTAAGGTTATTTCTAGGGTGAAACCAAATTCCACTTTTATCGCTTTGACTTACGACACCTTTTTGAGGACCATGAAGTGCTAGATCTACCTGCACTTCCATTTACATCACTGCCGTTTAAATAATGTCTCCTTTGTTCTTCCTCAGTCTCGTAGAGAGATACACCCATTTGTTTTGTGTTAAATATCAGTATAAATAAGTTATCAATAATCAATATATTCTCTGACACCTTGTGTATTTTATAAATCCCTTTTCTTGCAAGTGAATGTTAACATTCCTAACTCTTAACATAATTAAATTAAGTATGTACTTACCAGTTAAGGAAATGGTTTGCTTTAGTGATGGTGTCAAGAGACAGTAACCATGTTCAATATGTCTATGTTTCTTATTTCATCTTGGGATTAAACCACAGAGATGGTATTTTTTGTTTGTTGTGTTGTTCGTATCAACATTTCGTACAGATACAATAATTTAGTGTGAAGGAAAATCAGTGTTTTCTTGAGCTGATTTACATATGGATGTCAGATCCAGTTATGCTATTTTTATAGTATTGAGGAAAACAAAATGACCTTTTACTAAGTTTTTGATACTAGAAGACTCTGTGTTTTGAATTTGGAGGGGAGGAAGCTGCAGAGGAAAAGGAAAGAAGCAATTGTTGATTTATACCATGATGCTAGCAACAGTCAGGCATCTGAGATGCTTTTCAGCTATAATTGTGTCTTTGCTCAAGGCTACTGTAGTTATACTACATTCTGTTCCATTGTCCGTCAACTCCACCCGTTTCAAGGAGCTGAAGCTGATGCTAACCATAGAATAGTCCAGAATATCCTTTATGTTTCTTCTCTTGCTATAAATGCAGTGTTATTTTATAGACTAGAGATAATGCTTCGTAAGATCACATAGTGCCACTCATTTATAAGATTATAGTACAATAATCAGAAGTATGTGTTAAAAATATATTTAGCTGGCTGTCCTCTTAAAGCCCCTGCTTTTTGACATGATTATTTTTCCAAAAAGAAATTGAAAACAAAATGTCATCCAGTAAATATGTTCGTGGATAGCATGTATCTGAAATGGATAGTTTACCCTTAACAGGAATAGTAAAATACACTACAGAAGCTTTCAGCTGGCTTCTATCAAAATAATTATTTTAGCAATTATCTCTGCCATTCAGATAACTTCTGCATGCGGGTGGTGTTTCTGTGCCTTTGTGTTCATCAGCCTCATGCTTAGCGTTCTTCCAGGAACTATTGCACTGACAGATTTTTTTTTTTAAGTGTAGGAGAAGGAGAAGAAAGGGAAGGGCTATTTAAAAGGAATTGCACTCTGATACATAGGTAGTTAGCAACTTAATTCTGAGCCCAAGGTGATTGTGTTGTGAGGTGTGGGGTTCTTTGGCAGGATCTCCTGAATCAGAACCATGATACCTGGGCCAACTGAAGGCCAGCTACTGCGTTCAAAGGAAGGAACTGTGTAGATACGGGATTATGGAAGCGAGTCAGGATAAGCTTATCAGGGCGTGCATACTTAAATGTCTTTTTAAAAGTTTATTCTTTAGTGTCAAATCTGTTATTTTATAAGGAATTTTTTGACACTGAGGAGACAAACATTTCTAGTTATAAATTCTAGGCATTTTTGCTCAATTACACTTTAGGCAAAGATGTACTATCCACAGCTAAAATAAATTTCTACTTTCTGTTTCTTCTCACTTCTCACAAGAGTTCAGCACAAAACAAGTGTTATTAAAAGAGATTTTTTGGCTTAAATTGGTACGTTAAATATGCTTCTGTTTTAAAATATTTTAATTTTATAGAGCAATTTTACATGCAGAATGCGATCCCACTTGTTCAAATCTTGGACCGTGGTAGAGAAATGTTTTGGAAAGCAGCCCACTTTGACCTCTCCTTTCCCTTTTATCTCGACATCTGTGAGTTTTAAAGCAAAAAAAAAAAAAAAAAAAAAAAAAAATTTAAGAGAAATTTGTCTTTCAGTGGAATGTTTTCTTGTAGTTCACTGAGGTGGGATTCCTTTGGCTCGTCATGTATGTGTGCTTGAGTAAGTAGAAACACTTTAAAAAAAGTAAACTCTGTGCTTTTCTACTGTCATATTTGATTTGGGCTGCGTCCTGATGGTTGTTTGAAGCTAACATGAAATGCAATGCCTGCCTGACCCATTTTAGCAACCCATTATCATAATTTCACTGTCGTATGGCCACTGAGTTAATGTACTTACAAATGACAGAGAAAGTGTGTTACATGACCTTAGGGTTTTCAAAAATTAAATGACGTCGTAGGTCGTATTTCAAAGAATAGCTAAGGAGAATGATTTTCTTTGCTGCATAAAGTGTCACTGTGCATAGCAACAGGATATTGTATTTCTTTTTTATTACACAAAAATGTGAAGCTTTTAAACTCCTAGATTCCCTACATAAAATTTAATATTGGGGTAGAGAATGAAACATCCAGTGGATAAATCTGCTTCTCCCCCATCTCATTCCCTCTCACTTTCTAGACGAGACCCCTTCAAAGCTCAAATGCAGAAATGCTTTGTCATTTTCTTGTCCGATGATGAATTTACTATTTCCCCCCCTTACACGAATCTCATGAATTCCCACCTAAAAGGCAATAGAGTACTTATATTTACTGAAATACACTTTTCTAGGATTGCTTAACAATACACTGTCTTTTTTCTTGTCAGATTTGGGAATCAGTTTACAAAAGTGTTCTTTGGAAAGAACCGAGCCTTCTAGCCTGAGGAAACTCTTAATTAAAGCAAGTGGTACTGACATTGTATTACTGCACAGAGACCTGCACTGCTCACCTTTTTTGGTGTCCTGAGCCTAGACCACAGAGGCCCCCATCCCCAGGCGGGTGATCGATGCTGTCCTGTTGGACAAGGTTTACTAGAAGGGTGAAAGACCACAGCGGCCCCCATCCCCAGGCAAGTGATCGATGCTGTCCTGTTGGACAAGGTTTACTAGAAGGGTGACAGACCACAGCCCACGATACACATGTGATGTGGGAGGAGACTTGCGCCCGGTGCTAGGGCCTCACCCTGTCCTCACACTTAGCTGTCGAAGTCAACTCATCTGTTCTAGAGTTCTCTTTCCAAGTTAGGAATAGATCAAACAGTAGCTCTTTGAGGAAAGCCTCCCAACTTCAATGCAGTGGATTGATTTATAGGTTGTAGATAAAACTAGGCCTCCAAGTAAAAACAAGAATTCATAGAGTCCCTTTTCATTGAGTTCATGTGCAGATAACATAGGTCCCCATGTAATGAGGCAGGAGCTTCAAGGAGGGGTGGGTGTGAGCTGCTTACAGACCTTGGCTAGAATATTTATGAACAGAAATCCAACTTGTATGTAGAAGTAATAGTAATTAATGCAGTCCTCAGGAAGCACAACAGAGGAGAGGAAAACAGGTCACAGTCTTATATTCTCTTGGAACATAAGGATGTCTTTTGGAAGCCAAAAAGTGGCACTAAAATTGAACAGCTTAAATTTTCCTTCAGCTACCACCTGCAGACTGCAGTTGATGGTGCTTGAGTCAGGAACTATAGTTGTGGTCTCCCATAGATCACCTGCAGGAGCTGGGCGCTGAGTCCTGGCGGGGACTCCCTTGGGACTGTGTTCAGTGCGATTTGTAGCCTTCCAAATGTCAGATCTTGTTGCGCCCCTGGCAGTATTGACATAAAGAGTATTATTTAAAGTTTCCAAAATGTGATGAAGCTTCTAAATTTAATCTGCACTGTATTATGCACCAAAATTTAATTGCAGGGAAAAAAGATGTGGTTGCAGTGTGTGCTTAGAAATGATTTGTCATAATGAAATTTCTTTTACCCAAACAATTAAGAGCATTTTCAAAATTTTCTGACATAGCCAAAAAGTTTTTATTTCTGTTACAGACTTAGTAGCTCTGAAAATTGCTTTATTTCCTTGATTTCAATGGACACAAATTGCACAGCTCTATTTTTTTCTTAAAATGAATATACACATGATTACAGAAATACTAAAATGTGCCCCCTGGGAGAAAACCTCATTTTACATTGCAGCTCTGCCCATAATCCTGCAAAAGCTGGTGTGAAGCCGTCTTTTTCCAAGTTGAATAAATGATGCCAACCGAAAACAGGTTGATGGTGCATCTTAGACACGTAGGATAGTCACAGAACAGACAGACCCCATCTCACCCATAGACGGTGGAGTCAGGCAGCCACACTATGTGTGGGCTTAGTGGCAAGGGTTTCTTCAGAGGTTTGGCAAACGGAGTAAGAACCAGAGATGGGATTCAAGGAGATGGAACGCTGCTCATTGTTTCCAGAGCATAAACAGTGGTGGGGCTGCTCCAGTGGTCCTGAAACACATCACAGGCAATAGGCTTCGAGTGTCTCTGAATTAGGAGGAGACATTAGGAGGGGAGAGGATAAGGGAGAGGCAAGGAGTTCAGTTCTTTCCTAAACGGAGTGAATAAGCATGCACTGTTAAATGATAGCCGTTTGTTACAGAAATGATGCTGGGTACAAGAAATGCTTCTGAAAAGGGGAAGAGAGACCTTTCGTATGCATATTCAGTTCTGACACATGCTTGAGTATGAGAAAGATGGTGAATGTTTTGCACAAGTGGAGATGCATAAAATCGGGCATTCTGAAACAATAGCAGCACAGTATCCTGTATGACATTTTACATCGTCTCCTCGACACAGGGCAGACAGCACTACACCTCATGACTGCAACTTCTAAATGAATCTCGGGGACAAGGTCAGAATTTCCCCTCCCCTCCGAGTCAGCTTCCATAAGAAGAAGTGGGTTCGAAGGGGGTTATTAGCAATATAAATCGCCCTTCCTGTCAGTCAAACGCTCAGAAATGCAGGACATGATACTGGCCGTTTTGGTGACAGAATATAAATCACCAAAGATTAAATTATTAGATAATTTGGAAACTTAACAGTTTGCATTTTGCACTTCCAATTGTTTTGCTGACTTGCACTTTTCTTGGCTGTCCAGGATTTTATTAACCGTCTTTAAGACATCTATCACCTCCTTCCTCTTCATTTTCCAATGGGCAGATTTTCCCAGGAAGGAGAGTTGCAGCACTGATGCCTGCAGTCGCTGCTCCAGAAAGATTGCTGTATTTTCATTGACATGCCGTGCATTACCATAATTGGCTTTTCTACATGATAGGAGAGAGGAAATAATAATGTCATTTTATTTACAGCCAGAGTGTCGCTTTATGAGACTTCTCCAAGTTTCTGCCATGCTGTGTAGGTCAAATGACATCTTTTGATCAGTCCTGTCCAAAGACATCAAAGCTGAGTGGCATGTAATGGAGACCTAGTGACAAACCAAATCTAGAAAAGAAATAAGACTGCCAGTTTCCCATTAAACTGCCTGCTAAACAGCGCAGCTTCCCCGTGTCGGCTACAAAACCACTCTGACCACCTAAATCAGGGGAATGAAAGGAGGCTGAATTGGACATTAGTACTGCAAATGACTGCGGTGATTGCCACGACTTGCCTCCTCCCCCTCCCCAAAAAATCAGCGAGCAAACCATGCGAGTTACAGTGAGACTGCTCTGTGCCCATTCATTTCCCTCCTGCCACTTGCTGGTTTTCTGATCTGGTTTATTTAGGTTTGACATCAGCCAAATGGTGTAGCACGATGTCTCTGACAGATATTCTTACTGATTTAACGGGAGGCACAACTCAGGAAAGATGGATCTTCTGAGACAGGATTTCAGAGTGGCTGTTTTTCCCTTTTCCACCCCATTTTCTTCCCTTTATGATTCCAGTTGATGTGTTGTTCCTATTCACAGTCAAATCATTAGGGTCTTCAGAACTTGGGAAGAACTGTGTTTAATTGATGACAGTGAGGCTTAATGTTGACTGCCACATGGCTAGGTGGCCAGCATACTGGAAATACCATTTTTTAAAAAGTCTCCTGAAACAAGTATTTTATGCTAGAGATTGATAAAAGACGTATTTCTGCTCTAATACAGCAGGGTTCACCTTCCCAGGTGATTGGGCCACGTGGAAATTTACATCACATGTATGGAAAAAAGCCACAGCCTCAGTGCATTTATCTGCATCGGTTTGCTTTGGATTACATGCAGCGTCTGCTCATTCTTTAATTCACTATCCAGCCTGTAGTTATGGAACAGCTACTTTGTTCCAGGCACCATGTTAGCTGCCAGGATCCAAGGTCCACTAAGATGTTGTTCTGTGCTCAAGGAGACCTGGCCTAGCAGGAAGACAGATCACTAGACCCGTGGTTACCTCCTCTGTGCTATGATTAAGTGGCCGCAGGGAGTGGGGGAATCATGGGCTGGGGGAAGTTGGGGGAGGGCCCTGAAGGCTGGCAGGTGGCAATGCTGGAGCCTGTTTGTCGAGGGGCAGCTGTCGGGTGGAGCAGAGCTGACTCCATAGAGGGAGCCTGGCTGGTGTGGTTGGAAACAGACGTTTTTGATCCTCTTATTTTTCTATTGTAGTAAAATGTACAAAATTGATATGATATATAAAATTATGTTACCTATTATTAAGTGTACAGTTCAGTGGCATTAAATACATTTGTATTGCTGTGTAGCCATCACCACCCCATCCATTTCCAGAACTTTTTCATCTTCTCAAACTAAACTGAAACTCCGTACCCATTAAACAGTACCCCTTGTTCCCAGCTCCCCTGGCTCCCAGCAGCCACCGTTCTACCTTCTGTCTCTGTGATGGAGCCTGGGTCGACGTGGCTGGAAACAGATTCCGACAGGGCTTTGTAGCCATCCCATAAATGGCAGTCCTGAAAATAGTGTCCTCTGTAGCCTGTCATGGCGGATACATGTGACCAGAACTTTTAGGGAGAACTACCCAAGACCAATTTTGTTGACCTTCATGTAGACGAGGACCTGATTTTGCAAACAGCCTATTCCGAAATTGGAATCAGTTTTAAACTCATGCCACTTACAGTTGCTGATAGAGATGCCCCATTGCGGCATTATCGTTGTGTGTCAGGAACCCGGCTGTGGGGTGGACCATCTAGGGAAAGCCCCTGCTCCTTGTCTTACCGATGGCATGGCCTGGGGCACCTCACTTAACCTCTGTGCCTCAGTCTCCTCATATGGGAATAGAGAGTGAAATAGGATTTCCCCTTGTAGTGTCGGTGAGGAGCTAACACAGTTAATACATGTAGAGTACTTACGATGGTGCCTGGTCCAGAGGAAGGGTTCAACAGATATTAACTTGTTATTATTCAATGACATTTTAATGCAAAGCATAATGCTGGTTGAGCAGATATTCTGTGGGTATGAAACGTTTATCCAAGAACAAATAATTTTTTTCTCTCAAATATAGTCCTCCCAAATAAATTACAAGTGTGCTGGGAAAATATCTTTCTCTATCCAGGTGGATCATTATCCAAGAATATATTTTCTTCCTATTTGAGATTAGAGTTCAATATTGCCACTGAAAAAAAAATTGCTTCTGATGATTGGAGTGGGCTTTTTACCCTTTCTACAGAGAATATATTTGCATGTGTATACTGTTTTCTTTCAGGCTACTGTCGTGAGTATTTAGGAACTGTTAGCATCCAACATCCTTTTTTCCTACTCTGACTTGACTTTAATAACTTCCACTTTTTAGCCCACTCCCATGGTGTAGTTTAGATTTTTCTAGTGTGTTTTCTTTTCTTCTGAATCTTTTCTTTCCCCCTCTGTTTTCATTAAGTGAAGCGTACTCAACATTGTTCTCCAAGCATTTTCATGAGCAGAACCAAAGGAGGCCGAAGGGAAAGAGAGAACCATGGAAATGAAGTTAAAAGCTGGGAGTTGAGGACCTGTGCTTGCCTCAGCTGGTCTCAGTGAGAGACTTTCCTGCAGAAACAAATGGGGTAGAATTTGTTTTGTTTCTTACGCCTCATGAATGCATCATTTATTTTAGAAATTGTGTTTCTCAAACCTTGTGCATTCTCCAGGAATCCCACTTATAGTCTGTGTCTAGAGACATGGTTGCAGCGTGGACTCAGGGACCTCACAGGCAGCTGATCAGAAGAAATCGGAGAAAATATCCTTAAACTAGGAATTGTTTATACTAAATTTTTGAAAATGCAAGTAATGACTGGCATAAGGGCCCTGCGTATCCCCTCGTTATGTGGGCATCCCTCCGGCCTCTCCTTTGGACAGATCAAGGAGGAATACTGTGAAGAATGCTTGAGGCTTGAACCCAGACTAGGACTGAAGCACCTTCTTCCATCTTTGTAGCTGGGAAACTTGATCTCTTGCTTCACTCAAGGATGCAAATGAAGAGTGAAATCCACTCACCTGCAGAATTCAATTCTCTGGGTGCCCCAGGCACCCTGGGCCTGCGTCTTCCTGAGCCCCATCCCTGGTGCGCTCAATAATGCAGCAGGATTTTGCTCCACCAAAGTGTCACCTGTCTAGGTGAGTTGTGCCCGTGCCTATCTGAAGTGACAGCCATCTTTGAGTCCCCCGTCTCTAGCTGACTTCTCTTTTATCATTCATGTTGGGAAGGTAGCATTCTCCACAACCTGGTTTCCTCTTCCCCCTCTTCTTTTTTCTTGCCCCTCCCCCCTTCCCGCTTCCTGGTCCCCTCCCCACCCCCTTAACGCACCTGATCAAAACATTATCACTGACAAAGGTTTCTCTCTCCAAATTAAATGAGTCCAACTAGCCTGGGAATTTCCACGAAGAAAGAAAGTGAAATGCTGATGTGCGAAGTTAATGAATCTGGTAACAGAGAGAACATTATTGAGCCTGGATAATATGATCTAGCTGCCTTCCTTCTCCACTCGCTTCCTGTAAAGAATGTATGGAAGTCAGTTATGTGGCGTGATTCTAACATCTGTCCTACCCCATAATGGTAATTTGTATAAGTAATGGAAACAGGTTAAATACTTCCATTCCAATGTTGCCAGCAGGGATGAAAATGAACATTTCAATGAAATCATCTCGACAGAGCAGAGAGGGGAGGGGGCATAGACTGATTCATCTCCACTCCCTTTGGTGATGGGAGCCCTAATGAGAATGCTCGGATGTATAGTTTATCAGATAGAAGAGGAAGAGCACGCAGGTCTCAGAGATGAGAATCCTGCAGAACTGCGCGGGCACGCAAGGCGCCTTGGTCTCCTTTGCAGACTTTTGCTAATAACGCGCTCTTTTCATTCTAAGGGAGGATGAGAGGGAAAGAGGGGAGGAGGGGCCAGGGATCTGTGTGCACCCCTCTAATGGGCTGCCTGCCAGGCTCATCTTCAGCTGCGCAAAACCACAGGGTGATTCTACTAGATTTCTTAGGACTCTGCTAAAACTTAAAGGGAGGAAGGAGAACTGGTATTTTCTTCATTTCTTTGTAATTGGAAATAATCCTCTTTCAGAGTGGCCTTCTCTTTGCCTAGAGAGTCACTTTACTTCTTTAAGTTGTTAATGTGAAGAAGAGCCATTTCACTTGGCTTGCTAGTGCTATTTAAAAAGAATTTAAATTGGAACTCAATTCCTTGTCACTGTATCCCTATACTTGTACACTCCTTCTAGAGAGAATATCAGGTCATCTAGCAAGGGAATACATGTCCCATAGCATCGTTGTCAATCCAAGTATGTTAATGTGGGTTGTTCAACATATTTTCATTCTAAAATGCTGCAATCCAACATTGTATTTTCCAGTATTGCTACCTTTCTCCTATGTAGACTGTGTTATTTACTGTCCAGATGAGTTAGAAATGGAAACACCTAGTCAGCTGGCCTGTCATATTAAATGCTAATATCCCAGTGATTCCAAATATCCAAATCTGGGAACACTGCAAAAGCTGAGCACCTTTTATGACGGGGACACACCTTCTGCTTTTCATCAGGATGTTTTGCCACCGAGGAGGAAGAGATGGGGTGCACGGATGTTCCATAGTGTGTGTGGGTATTTGGGGTGTCTGCTAGATTTTTCAGGATAGATTTGAAGCTGACTTTTAGAAAGCAGAGCATGTTCAGGGAAGCCTTTCTTCTATTGTTGCTTCAGCTCTTTAGCAAAGCACCCACACTTGTTCATCTATCCACAGAGCAGCGATAACAGCGAGGCAGCGTTCTGGGAGTGTTCACCTCTTACGGAATATAAAACAGGGTGGTTTAAGAAAACACCTTTATTTTGTGCATAATTGGGGTACAGATTAAGATGCAAGTTCGGGGAGAATACAAACCTAATTGCTCAGAGCCAGTGTTATTAAGACTCGAGGGAATTTGCAACTTTACCACATTTAGCCATTAAAAAACAAATACAGCTGTCACTTCTCACCCATCCTTAAAAATGACTGTTGACTAGAGTGAGTCTTGTTTTCTTTAAAGAAACAAAGATGTTTTAAACAATGTTGGGCTACAAATTGAGAAACATAATTTTTATCTAATTTGCTAAAGATAAGATGTTTGTGCCTCATATAATTACAATTTGAGATGAAAATGTTTTTCAGACGGTGTGTGTGTATTTACATTGTAAACCATCAGGTCACACACTGTTGGTGTCATATGAGGCTCTAACAGGGACCATATACATTGCCTTATGTCCACTCACATTAGAACACACAGAATTTCATGTTGCTCAGGATGACAGCGTATCTTCAGGGACACATTGGCATCCAGAAGGCACATTTTATGACAAAAAATATTAACAAAATTTAATTTAAACACGAAGTCTACCCATCAGATCCAGTTGTCCCATTTCCATTTTGGGAATGGTAGGGCCCGTATAATTTTAAATTTTTTATTCACACCCATGCATATACACACTCACCTGCACACACACCTGTATGCACACACGCGTGCACTCTTGCACACCCACACCCACCCACACGTGCGTGCGTGTGAAGGCCGGCGGTGCCGCCTCCTGGGCTGCCGGTGCTTGCTGGTTCATACGGTTCCTTGCAGTCTGTAGGGTGCTGTGCGTGTCCCCCCGATGGCAGGACACACTGTACACGCTCACACTGTCACATTCTGCACCATCACGCTAGGCTCAGGAAGGGTGGGGGAGTGATGGCAAAGCTGTTTTGACACAAAAAGAAATAGCAAAAATGATGATCTGGAGTCTTTGTTTTATTTGATGGGGAAAAATGTCATTTATTTCTATATGTAATTGTAAAAGAAGAATTTTATACTGCAGTTACCATTTTCAAGCTTACTCATTCATCAGATTTTCGTGAGGTGGAGGTGGGGTGATGGTGGGGGGCTGGTGATGCCAACGGTGAAGTAATGCAGAGGTGGTGACTATTTTCTGTGATTCAGTGGCCTCGCATAAAAATCTTTTAGGCTAAAAGATTGTATTCATTACCCTGGTAAAGGATATTCTGATAGGTTAATCACTAGAAATAAGCATTTCTACAAATATCATAATACATTCCGGTACACTTGTACCCATAAGAACTAAAGATTGTTAGAAAACTGTAGCTTATAGTGAAAACAAAAGATTTTTAGAAGATTGTAGCTTATAATGAAAACAAAGGACTGTCACAAATAATTAGCTAAACTTGTAAGTTGTTACATCTCTCTGTATTTTTGTCTGTCTGTCTCTCTCTCTGCCAAAGGAATTTTTTTTAAAAAAGGCATCTTGTAAAGCAATTATGAGAATTCACCGATAATAGTAAAAATAAACCTAATTATTAAGATAAAGAATTTTATTTTCTGTCATGATAGTGTTGATGTAACTTTTGATCCAGACACCAAATATTGTTACTAATAGGATTTAAGTAAAGTCAGGTGTTATGTTACCCTCTATTTGGTTTCCAGTCAAGTATAGAGACAATTATGCAGGATGTGTTAGCTCATGGTTCATCACACTGATAAATAATTTCTGTCCGTAGCCACTTTTAAAGGTAAAAGTTCTCCTAACCCTGTGCTGGATGTTACTGCTAGTCTCCCATCAGTAGCAGCATGGGTGCCTGGTACACGTCCTTGCCACTTGCCTACATCCACGCCGCAATGGCCTAGAGACTGGCATTCCCATTTCTTTTCTGTTCCTGTGTGTTTATGGGAATAAGCTACTGGCTTTTAAAATGGAGACATATTCTGAGACATAAGCCCTTTGTGGGTTTTGGAGACTGTGGAAGACCCCTTCACTCCTTGATCTCTCACTCCCATCCTCTGAGACCCTTGGAAAGGCCTGTAGAAGTTCACCTTTTTGGAGTAAACTTTGTGTAAAGTATTGCAAGAGTACAGCATGCAGTGCTGTGAAGGTAACTGGGTTATCAGGCAGCAGTAGATTTGGTGACATTTGTTAGTAGTTCTTGGTGATGGCTAGCAGCATGTAGTCAGAGAATGAGCTGGTACTTAAAAATCTGAGTTACATTTCTTTACACTCATTTCGGCCATTTGAAGAGGTATGCCATGCACAAGTCTCCTCTCTGGATTTCTAAATGTTTCTCATTGGGGCGAGCCCTACCCTGGCTGATGAAAGTCCTTTCTTAGTTTCAGGGGGTCAGATAATACCAAGTTGGAACCTGGTGTTGGCTAATATTGGGTTTGTAGACCCGGAGTCATTGGACTGCTTCAGGGTGGGATTTATCTTTCCCCAGACGTGGGGGTAAAAACTGAAATGGGCTGATGTTTTGAGCACAGGTCATTGGGTATGCGCGTCTTGGGGATGACTAGCTTGGTTTCTGGACTAAAAGAACATTTCCACCACGTGTTAACATGCACTCCAGTAGGCAGCAAACAGCCACGTGCTCTCTCAGGTGCACAGAAGTGTCACTTGCTTTCTGCTCTTCTCACTTTATTTTAACTTCTTTTAATTTTTTAAGATTCTCATATAATGTCCTTTTTTTCTTCCTGACACCACTGAAAATCAAAGTTTTTCATCTTTTACATTACGGTTTAAGCTCTGATTTGTGCTACTTGTTAAGTACATTGTTGACAAACTCTAGACAAAAGATTAACACCTAAAGTGCTTATTGGGAACAGCAAGAGGGTCTTAAATTAGTTTTCTTATTCCCCACTTAACTTGAAATTGAATTCAGGGGCAGTGAGAGAAAGAAAAAATTATGTTTGTTTTAAAACAGTTACCTGGCCGGGCCCGGTGGCTCACGCTTGTAATCCCAGCACTTTGGGAGGCTGAGGCGGGCGGATCACGAGGTCAGGAGATCGAGACCACGGTGAAACCCCATCTCTACTAAAAATAGAAAAAAAAAAAAAATTAGCCGGGCGTGGTGGCGGGCGCCTGTAGACCCAGCTACTCGGAGAGGCTGAGGCGGGAGAATGGCGTGAACCCGGGAGGCGGAGCTTGCAGTGAGCCGAGATTGCGCCACTGCACTCCAGCCTGGGCGACAGAGTGAGACTGTGTCTCAAAAAAAAAAAAAAACAAAAAAAAAACAGTTACCTGTGGATTCCTAATTAAAATTAGAATTGGGAAAAGCCATTAGGTCATTTTATTTGCAGACTCTGAAATTCTTAAAAATTGTTCTTTTTTTTTTTTTAACATTTCCTGGTTTATGATGTATATATAATAACAATAATAAATATATGTATTTAAATTATATTTCTGTTTTTCATTGTACATGAATAAGTTCTTCAGTGGTGATTTCTAAGATTTTGGTGCACCCGTCATCTATTGGGTTTTAAGTAAATAAAATAGTTCTGTTATAAATCAAATGCTTAAACAAACCAGTACATTAATGATTGGTATCAGGCAACTAAAATTTGCCAAAGTAATAGAAAAATTTTTGTTTCTATCATGTCAGAGCAAAAGTGGCCTTTCAGCTTTGCTTGGCAGGGTGTCAGTCTTCCTGCAAGAAATCGGAACGATGTTAGTAAATTAGTACGTATATTGTATTTTTACCTTCTTTCCTGATGAGGAAGGGTCACACTCTGCCTGGGTCTGCTCTCTATGAATTTTTTGTTTCCCAGCGTATTCTAACTTTCATCAAAGCCACCTGCTCTCTCCATAACGTAGGTGACGTTACTTTATGAGTGATCAATTATAAATTTGGAAGAAAGTGTGTTTCGTAAGATTCTACAATGAGTCGAAGCTGTACATTCATCACTTAGGTGTGGGGAGGCCCCTTTTGTGAATTGGCCCCTTGGAGTAAATGTATTTTGATATAATGGCCATCTGTTCATGGATATCACATTTGCCAGTCTGCAAAATAGTTTGATTTAGATAAACATGTAATTTGGTAAGATTGTATAGTTTCACCAGGTGGCAATACAATAGTGAAATTTGGTATTTACTGTAAGGCAGTCACCAAGCAGGGACTGAAGACCTGCGTTTGTGTTTGTCACTTTTGAACATCCATTCGTCTTTCACAGCCAGCTCTCACGTGTGCTAATGAGGAAGAGAGAGCTTGGGTAGACAGTTTCCTGACCTCATTGCTGTCGTTTGTGTCCACTACCTCCTCCGTCAGGCCTCCAAAGAGCTCTTCACAAGGAACAGCATTTCTGCCTGGTGTGGGTTTCCCCACCTCTCCCTTCCTTCCTCTGTTCTTTGGCAGACGCTCTAATCATCAGCAAAGCCTCTGGAAGGCAGGCATGGGGAAAAGAAGAACAAGAAGGGCCCAGCCGGTCCATGGCCCAAATTTCACATCTGACTGTCGGAGCACCAACTACACAACAGTTAAGACTGATGCTGGCTCAGCTTCAGTCTTAACTGAAGGGATGGGCTTGGGCTGGGATGGGCGTATCGTCATTTTTTTCCCATTGTTCCCATTTATTTGAGTGGCATGAAGCTAAGCAGGTTCCCATAGCCACAGGACGATGGCACATCTGTGTGCAGGATGTTTTCTGATTCATTCTGTGAGTCTGTGGGGTGTGAGGAGGAGGAGGAGGAGCAGGCATCCTTGTTCCCTCAGGCTGTTGTAGCCGAGCACCGTAGACTGTGTGGCTGTGTGTGGACTATGAGCAACAGACTTGTATTACTCACGGTTCTGGACCTGGGAGGTGGGAGATCAAGGCAGCAGCAGGTCTGGGAGCTGGTGAGGGCCTGCCTCCTTGTGTATGTAGATGGTGCCATCTCACTGTGTCCTCATGTGGTAGAAGGGGCAAGGCAGCTCTCTGGAGCCTTTTTAAAAATAAGGACACTCGTGCTGTTCTTGAGGGCTCTTTCCTGGTGACCTCCTAAAGGCCCTACCTCCTTCTACCGTTACCGTGGGGGGTTAGATTTCAACAGAGGAATTCGAGGGCGGGGGTACAAACATTTGGACCACAGCAGCTGACAAGCACACAGTTGGGCCACATACTGATGGTGATGATTCTGTCATTGCCATAAATACTTCCTATAACCCCAAAAGACATTGTTCCAGTGGGGACAGTGATTGTTCCAGCGGGGGAAACTGAGGTCCCAAGGAGCGAGTGAGTGTATCGGGTCACACTGTGTGTACGTATCTGAGCCTGGGCTCCCACCATGCTCTCCAGACATCAGATCCATACCTTCCATCTCTCTCTCCTTCTGCCACGCTAAGGTGGTGGGTGGGGGGATCTGTTCTACTAAAGAAACCACAGCAGTGGCCATGCTAGTGTAAGCCCCATAGAGGCGAACCACTGGGGTGTCAGTCCCACCCCAGTTCACTCTGTCTCTTCAGGCCCAGGCTCCTGGGGAGCACCCCTTTGGATCACCCCTGCACATATCCAGGGTGGATTAGTGGACCTTGCTGTGTGTGACAGGTATAGCCTGGGGGTGGGGTGGGGGGGCTGGCTTCCCAAAGTGATTTGGCACATTCCTCCCTGATACAGACTTAGCAAAATCCAAGCACTCCTTCCTTGCCTAATCTGGAGGCCAAGGTGCTGGGTTGCTCCTGTTTGGAGGCACCTGGGTTCTGGGTTGGAATTTCTCCTTTCCCAGGCTTTGTCCCGTGACTCCTGGCTGCCTTCTCCCCAGGTCCTAAACTCTTAAAATGAAACTCTGTTGATTTTCAGTCCTTCTGAGGGATTCTGGCCCTGGGATCTGGTGCTCTCTGCCTGCTCCCCAGTTTTGGAAGGGTACGGGCCCTTGTTGGGGGCCTGTGGGGGCAGAAGAACCAGAAGGCTCAGTGCACTGTGAAAGACCGGGCATGGAGGGAGGCAGAGGCTGCTTGGAGCCTGGCCTGCTGCTGCCCGGTTGAGTCTTGGGAGGGTCCTTGGCCACTCAGCTGTGACAGGGGAGATCAGAAGCGCAGGTCCTCCAGTGCTGGCTGCTGGAGGTGGTCGTCCGGAGGTGGTGCTGTGGCTCCAGTTACTATTATTATTTGTGTTATTATTGAGTCCTTGGAACTAAGCCAGGCCTCGAAGGGTCTTGGAATGATGCGAGGAAGAGGGTAAGGTGAGGCTGGCAGTCAGTCACAGATTTAATATGGAGTCTTTCATAGGACGCCCTCCTGCCCACCTCCGTCTGTGGGGCTGTTCAGTCCCTTGCACCCACTAATGTCTGTGGCTGTCCCAAAGACTGTTCCCTTCCATGGTCACAAGAGCTTCAGACAAGAGGCCACCCTGACCAGCACTTCAGCCTCAGGGCCCCTGGACCGGGGTGGTGGGAGAATGGTGAGGATGTGCTTTATTCAAGGGGGACAGGAGAGCTGCTTGGGGTCAGGAGGGCGGGTTTGGGCCAGTGAGAAATGGTGCCCAGTGATGTGGGGTGGAAGGTAGGCCGTCCTCCCAGCTGTCTTGAAGGTTTATGCTTCCTCGCATCTCTTGTAAGTTAGAGGGGGAAAGGTTAGCTAGTTAAAAAAATAGATATGGTGAGCTAAAAGAATACAGTAGAGTAGTAAAATAGCTGAAAAATAGAAGATCATCGGGATTCAATAAACTGGAAGAGTATATGATAAAAGTATAAATGCCAGAAGGTTCAGAGGGCAAGGACAGCAGTGAGCAAACCCCATCAGCTAAGGCCTAGCATGGTGACAACTGTGTGTGTGTGAGCCGCTGTGGGAAAGGGTCTGGGCCACCGGCCCTCCTGTTTGTCAGATGCTGCAGCCCCTCCCATGGGAAGGCTGGGTGGAGAACGCCCTGCAGTGCCCGTGGAATTGAGGAGCTGGAGCAGGAGGATGGTGGGAGGCAGCCACTGTGGTCAGGGACCTGGGGCAACTGGGGCAGAGCAGCCCAGGACACCTCTCTGGCAGCACGGGGCAGGAGCCCACTCATGTTCTCAACCCAGATACCGTCTGCATCCCCAATCGTTCCAACCCCCCTTTCATTTTTAACATTAAAACACAGTAACAATTAATAAAGCCTTTCCCAACATTCCTGCCCCGGACTGGGCCCTGCCATTCTCCATGCTCGCTAATTCCCAGGATCTGACTGCTGGCTGTGGCTGCGGCTGGTAGATGTTCCGTGAAAGTTTGCTTCTAGTGAATTCATTCCAGGAATGGTGTTCAATGGCTAGTCCATGTTGGCTGAACTGAAAAGATTGAAGATTTCAAAAATACAGATATTTATGAAGAACCACTTCCATTCAATGATAAATAACCCATGTATTTATTATCTAGATAGAAAACACTGTAACATTCTTTGAAAAGGATTTTCTCTTTGTGCTGTGTATATAATTTTGTCTTCTGCTTTTTTCATTTAATGACTTTCTCCATGTCATTAAAACAGACTCTCTCATGTTTGAAGGATACTGCATCCTGGGAATAAACACTAGTTCATGTAACTATTCCTTTTGTTGAAGATTTAGACCGTGGCAAGTTTTATGTGTGTAAAAGGACATCTTGTATAAGGGACATCTTTGTGCATGAAGCTTTTTCTGCATTTCATATTAACTTCTTAGGCTAACTTCAAAAAATAAAATGATTGGACTAAAGAGCGTCAATGTTTTAACATTTCTCTCCCTTTATTCTTTTTCTCTGAGATTCTCTCATTTATAACACTGTGTCTGGCACATAATGGCTGTGCTAAACACTTAATACAGAATTACTTTTGGTCATTCATTCATTCAAAAACACTTACCCCATATATTCTCTGGCATTTAGATGTTAATGAGACAAAAGAAAATAACTTGATCTCAATAGTGGCAAAGGGGAAAGACCAGGGCTGGGAGTCAGTGACTTGCTTTCAAATCATATTTCCATCATTTGTTTCCTGTGTTACTTTGGGGAAGTTGGTCAACTTCTCCGAGACTGTTTTCTTTCCTGTGGAATAGGTGTTTCAGTAATACTTAGCTTAAAGGGTTGTGAGAATTAAATGAAGCAATGGGATGAAAATAACTCAACCCAGAGGCGCAGGAGCCTGTGCTGTGTTAGCTGAGTGAAAGAATTCACAGCTCGATGAAGAGGACAGACAGGTAACAGCTCCAGATTCTTCCAGGAGTGGTGAATTCCGTGAGGGGGTTGAGAGGGTGGCATAAGGAGATGACCTTTGAGCTTCCCTGGAGGGATGAGGGAGGGCCCAGTAGCTCACCCCAGGCAGAGAGTGGGGGAGGGCTGGCATCCAGACTGGGCACTCCCCTGCGGGGGAAGGGCTGCCTGGGACCAGATAGATAGAGCGGGCTGGGCACGGAGGGCTGGGCGCAGGCGGGGCAGCGGTGAGGGTCCAGACGCCCTGCCTGGGACATGCAGCTTCAACAAAGGCTTGAACTCAGGGTTGTCGGGAGCACAGCATCTGCTGGAAGGGAGAATGTCACAGATCAGGAGTGGAGGGAGGTCATCTGGGGACATTGGAAGGCTCTGGCCACAGCTGGTCAACAGTGCAGGGCCAGTTTGGACGTGGGGCTTGAGAGCCAGGAGGCTTTGAGGATGGCGCTGCTTTTCTGCCTCGGATACTCTCGTTTGGGGTTATTCGGTAACATCTGAATCTGGAGATTCAGAAGGAGGAGAAAGTGTGCTGTTGTTTTGAAGAGAAGGGTGCTGGAGAGGGCGGTGGGGTGTCATTTTGTTTGCACACAACGTAGGTGTGATGTAGAGCACCCGTGTCACGTTAGATCTGTGTCAGAACAGTGGGCCTTCCATGGGCCCTACGTGGGGCCAGGCCCTGAAAGCACCATGGGGGCAGCATGACAGGCGTCCTCCCTGATGGGCCTGTCTGGCAGGTGTGCAGGGGTGACCATGGCTGTGGTGGGCACAGGCACTGGGGTTGTAGAGAAGGTGAGGTTGGCCAGAGAGAGGCTGCAGTAAGAACGGGCAAGAGCAGGAGGCAGACCTGGGGATGCGGCAGCTCAGAACAGGGAGGGGGAAGCGGGCACCGAGGGTCCGGAGACGAGGGACAGGGCCACATGCTGCTCATGGGTGGGGAGTGAGAAGTTGCCTCCAGATGGCATCTGGAAGGTGGGCATGCTAGGTGCGGGCAGGAAGAGCCTGAACCTGTGGGGGCCCAGCCTTCACCCTGGTCCACACGGGGCTCCCTGCCTTCCAAAAGTGTCCCTCCCCTACCCGGTCACAGGCTGCCTGATCACCCTGCTTTACTTCTTCCCTGGGACATGAGTCCCTGTCCCTAGGGCAGGGACTTTATGGACCCCCTCCTTCCACGTCCGCACTCCGTGGAGTCCACACAGGGCCGTGGACATCTGCTCAAGGAAATGGCTTGCTGGGAAGATGTTGCTGGGAAGATGGCTTTTTAGGAGGGCCTCTCCTTCTGTGGATCTGTGAGGTCCAATCTGTTCTGACACACATTGGCGATGAGACACATTGTAGTTCAGCCTAGGAACTTCTGGAGTGCAGAATGGACTGTCTTGGAGCCTGGTCTGGACGACGCTCCGTGCCTGCCGGGAGCATGAGGGTGCAGCATGGTGTGGGAAGAGGCCATCGCCATGTGATCCTGAGATGCTGGGCCAGGCCCTGAGACACAGCCCTGACTCCGGACCCTCATCCTTTGTGGGCGCCCACTCCAAGCAAGGGGACGAGGATTGGTCAGTGTTGAATACACCCTAGAGGCATGAGAGCAAGTTTCCCATTTCTGTGTTTTCAGAGTTGAGATGAAAGCCTGCCATGGACGGAATTGTGTGCCATCATTCATATGTGGAAGGCCTGACTCCCATTGTGGCTGTATTTGGAGAAGGGGCCTTTAGGAAGTAATTAACGTTAAATGGGGTCACAGGGCCGTCGTGCAACAGAGGTGACCTTAGAAGAAGTAGAAGAGCTCTCTCTTTCCACTGGCTGGAAGGAAGAGCCATTCTGGGAGAGAGCTGCCATCCTCAAGCCAGGGAGAGGCCTCACCAGACACCAAACCCTGCCAGACCTTAACCTGGGACTTCTAGTCTCCAGGACTGGGAGAAAGGAAGTTCTGTTGGTCAAGCCAGCCAGTCTACGGTATGTGGATATGGTAGCCCAAGCTGACGAACACAAAGTCACTTATTAGCGCACACAGGTTGGCTGCCTGCTGTGGGGTGGGCCGTGGGAGGGCTGGTTTAGCCTGTGCAGCAGCCTTCAGGCACCTGTGGCCGGGAGCGGAGGCACACAGAGCAGTGGGCCAGCAGTGATGGGTTCCCCGAATGGAGCAGATCCAAGTCAAGCTAAACGTTTCCTTTGCATTAGTGGCCATGAAACTGCCTTTCACAAAGATGGGTTGACAAAAGCCGTGAGGCCCTTTCCTATAGTCGATCCTGATAGAAGGGCCTCCCGCGCACAGTGGGAGGGGCCCGGGGCCAAGGCCAGCACATGCTCAGGCCTGCTAACATCTTAAACCTGGGCCTTCTGCCTCCCCTGGGCGTTGCCCCGCCCAGCACATCCTGCAGCCTTCAGAGTCACCCTCCGAGTCCACAGAGGAGCTGCACCTTGTGGCCCAAGCCAACATGGCCCAGGCCAGGCTGGTTCAAAGGTGATGAGTCTGACCAGTGGTTCTTAAAGTGGGATCCCTGGGTCCCAGCAGTGAACCCTCAGAACTGGGCCATCCTAAACCTTTAATAATTACGGGCTAATGACAATGTGCCTGAACTTGGCAATTATCTTTTAATTTTATGAGCATTATATTTTATAGGGGAGTCATAGAATCATCTAGAACATTCTCCACATGTTGATGCCTGTAGTTGAGGCCTGGGGTCTTACATGGTTGGTTATTTTCCACACTCACAGCACAGTGTGAACAGGATTGTGATTCCTGGCTTTGCTGCTTTTCCACATACCACCATGAAACGCATGAACACAGGTGCGCAGATTGTCGTGTGCAGAAAAGGGCAGTGCGTGCAAGCACTCGGGCTGGCCTGAACTGAAAGACTCCACATGACCAATTCAGTCGTCTCTCATTGTGTGTGTGTGTGCGTGTACTTGTGTGTACACGTGTGATGGTGCGTGTGCCTGGGAGTGCTGGCTGCCGCTAGAGTCTGAAGCCCTGCATTCGCGGGTTTTGAGGCTCTCGCACTGCTCCCCGCTGCCCCTGGCATCCTCCCTTTGGGTGGCCAAGATGTTTTTCTGTCCCTCCCAGCAGCCCTCCCTGAAAACGTGTGTGCTCCCTGTCGTGTTCCCTCAGGGCCTGGCTCTGATGATGTGATCGTGAATGATGATATTTAATGAGACACCCCTTTCAGGTCAGATGAATGCATTTTAATAGGGACTTTCTGCAAAATATCTGAACCCCAAATATCCCAAGTTGTCGATGGAACTCTAGTCCAGCTAGTTGTTCCCGCAAGACGGGAAAAGTAAGTAAAAGTGCCTTGGTCAAAGAAGCTGAGACAGTGGGAGTTAGGAAGATGTGTTGCATAGTGAAGGATCTGACATGTCCTGCAGTCACAAGTCCAGGTTTCATCTCAGTTTCTGTACCCTCCAGCCTCATCCATGGGACAACTTCCGTATCCCAGAGGCCCCTCTGGGAAACGCTGCCTTCAGCCCATGAAGTCGCTTCGCTGTGCAGTCGTGGGCCTGTAGTAGGCAGACGGAGCATGGACCGTTGGGCTTTTGTAATTAAACAGCTTTTATTGTGATAAAATATTTGTAACATATAAGTGACCATTTTAACCATTTTAAGTACACAGTTGCATGGCGTTAAGAACGTTCATATTGTTGTGCAGCCATCACCACCCTCCATCTCCAGAACTTTCTCATCTTCCCAGATGGAAACTCTGTCCCCATCCCCTCCTCCTCCTGGCACCCACCACTATTCTGCTTTCTTTTTCTATGAATGTGATGACTCTAGGGCCCTCACGTGAGGTGAGCCATGCAGTACCTGTCCTCTTGTGACTGGCTGCCTTCACCGAGCACTATGCCCTGAAGGTGAATCTGCGCTGCAGTGCGTGTCAGAACTCCCTTTCCAAGCCTGAGTGTGGACGGGCCACACCGCGTTCATCCCTCCAGCCATCAGTGGACATTTCGGTGCCTTCCAGCTTTTAGCTGCAGTCAATGAGGCTGCTCTGGGCCTTGGTGAACAACTATGGCTTTTGCCATCTGGCAGCCCCATGCGGGTGGGACTTTGCTCTGCCCAGGCAGGAGATTGGTGGTGCCATGTTGGTGCTTTTGGTGAAGACCAGAGTGTTTTCATTGCTTGCCATTGAGAAGTGTTTTTATTTATGGAAACGATATAATACTGTCTGTGAATATCCTGCTCTGAAAATTGATAACCAGGTCCTGCCTGATGGGTGTTTACAAATATTTGCCATATGGAAGTCATGAGGGGACTCCTGGGTCACTTACAGAGGGAACAGCCTATAGGAGGGGTACTTGGCGGGTGGTGACTGGAGTCCCAAGTTCCTGCCCTTCCCACCAGACTGCAAGGGTCAAACTGACATCTTTGGGACGAATGTGGGACATCATCCTCCAGTTCAGTCCCCTTTGCTAAAGACACACTCATGAGGGGACAGCACCTTTTGAAACCTAACTCCTGCAAAGGGGTAGATATGTAAACTTGGGGTAGCCTTGTGTCCTGGGAGCTAGGCTGACAAATATCTTTTTAAATATCATCTAACTGCTGGGGAGGCTGTGTCCTTGAAGATGATTTACTTCTTCTAACTGGGTTTCATTTTTCTCTCCTAGCTTATGTTCCTGAGGAAGAATTGAAGGCAGCAGAAATAGATGAAGAGCACGTGGAGGATGACGGGCTGTCTTTGGACATTCAGGAAAGTGAGTACATGTGCAATGATGAGACGGAGATCAAAGAGGCTCAGAGCTACCAGAACTCCCCAGTCAGCTCTGCGACTAACCAGGACGCCGGCTACGGGTCGCCCTTCAGCGAGAGCAGCGACCAGCTAGCCCATTTCAAAGGCTCTTCCTCTCGAGAAGAGAAGGAGGATGCTCAGTGTCCCGACAGTGTCTCGTACCCCCAGGACAGCCTGGCACAGATCAAAGCTGTGTATGCAAACTTGTTCTCCGAGTCCTGCTGGTCCAGCTTAGCTCTGGATTTAAAGAAGTCGAGTTCCACCACCAGCACCAACGATGCCAGCCACAAGGAGAGCTCCGCCCCCACCCCTACACCCCCCACCTGCCCCGCCAGCACGACTGGTCCCCCCACGAGCACGCCCAGCACCAGCTGCAGCTCCAGCACCAGCCACAGCAGTACCACCAGTACCAGCAGCAGCTCCGGGTACGACTGGCACCAGGCTGCACTGGCCAAGACGCTGCAGCAGACGTCCTCGTACGGGCTGCTTCCTGAGCCCAGCCTGTTCAGCACCGTGCAGCTCTACCGCCAGAACAACAAGCTCTACGGCTCCGTCTTCACCGGCGCCAGCAAGTTCCGGTGCAAAGACTGCAGTGCCGCATATGACACGCTGGTGGAACTGACGGTGCACATGAACGAGACAGGCCACTACCGCGACGACAACAGGGACAAGGACTCCGAGAAGACCAAGCGGTGGTCCAAGCCCAGGAAGCGCTCCCTGATGGAGATGGAGGGGAAGGAGGACGCCCAGAAGGTGCTGAAGTGCATGTACTGTGGACACTCCTTCGAGTCCTTGCAGGACCTCAGCGTCCACATGATCAAAACCAAGCATTACCAGAAAGTGCCTCTGAAGGAGCCAGTGCCAGCCATCACCAAACTGGTCCCCTCCACCAAAAAGCGGGCGCTTCAGGACCTGGCGCCCCCCTGCTCCCCTGAGCCAGCAGGAATGGCCGCAGAGGTGGCCCTGAGTGAGTCAGCCAAGGATCAGAAAGCAGCGAACCCGTATGTCACGCCCAATAACCGCTACGGCTACCAGAATGGCGCCAGCTACACCTGGCAGTTTGAGGCCCGCAAGGCACAGATCCTCAAGTGCATGGAGTGTGGCAGCTCCCACGACACCCTGCAGCAGCTCACCGCCCACATGATGGTCACCGGGCACTTCCTGAAAGTGACCACCTCAGCTTCTAAGAAGGGTAAGCAGTTGGTGCTGGACCCTGTGGTGGAAGAGAAGATCCAGTCCATCCCACTGCCGCCCACCACCCACACGCGGCTGCCAGCCTCCAGCATCAAAAAGCAGCCTGACTCTCCCACGGGGTCCACGACTTCTGAAGAAAAGAAAGAGCCGGAGAAGGAGAAGCCACCCGTGGCTGGCGATGCGGAGAAGATCAAGGAGGAGAGTGAGGACAGCTCGGAGAAATTTGAGCCCAGTACCCTGTACCCATACCTGCGCGAGGAAGACCTGGACGACAGCCCCAAGGGAGGGCTGGACATTCTCAAGTCCCTGGAGAATACCGTCTCCACAGCCATTAGCAAAGCTCAGAATGGTGCGCCCTCGTGGGGTGGCTACCCCAGCATCCACGCGGCCTACCAGCTCCCGGGCACCGTGAAGCCACTGCCGGCGGCCGTGCAGAGTGTGCAGGTGCAGCCGTCCTACGCTGGCGGTGTAAAGTCGCTGTCTTCCGCCGAGCACAACGCCCTCCTGCACTCCCCGGGGAGCCTCACGCCCCCACCGCACAAGAGCAACGTGTCTGCCATGGAGGAGCTGGTGGAGAAGGTCACGGGCAAGGTCAACATCAAGAAGGAGGAGAGACCCCCTGAGAAGGAGAAGAGCTCCCCGGCCAAGGCTGCGTCCCCCGTAGCAAAAGAGAATAAAGATTTCCCTAAAACGGAGGAAGTCAGCGGCAAACCACAGAAGAAGGGCCCTGAGGCCGAGACTGGGAAGGCCAAAAAGGAGGGACCGCTGGATGTTCACACCCCAAATGGCACAGAGCCTCTCAGAGCAAAGGTCACCAACGGCTGTAACAACCTGGGGATCATCACGGACCACTCGCCGGAGCCTTCCTTCATCAACCCGCTGAGCGCTTTGCAGTCCATCATGAACACCCACCTGGGCAAGGTGTCCAAGCCCGTGAGTCCCTCGCTGGACCCGCTGGCGATGCTGTACAAGATCAGCAACAGCATGCTGGACAAGCCGGTGTACCCCGCCACCCCTGTGAAGCAGGCCGACGCCATCGACCGCTACTACTACGAAAACAGTGACCAGCCCATTGACTTAACCAAGTCCAAGAACAAGCCGCTGGTGTCCAGCGTGGCCGATTCGGTGGCATCACCTCTGCGGGAGAGCGCACTCATGGACATCTCCGACATGGTGAAAAACCTCACAGGCCGCCTGACGCCCAAGTCCTCCACGCCCTCCACGGTTTCGGAGAAGTCCGACGCTGATGGCAGCAGCTTTGAGGAGGCGCTGGACGAGCTGTCACCGGTCCACAAGAGGAAGGGCCGGCAGTCCAACTGGAACCCGCAGCACCTGCTCATCCTGCAGGCCCAGTTCGCCTCGAGCTTGCGGGAGACCACAGAGGGCAAGTACATCATGTCGGACCTGGGCCCGCAGGAGAGGGTGCACATCTCGAAGTTTACCGGCCTCTCCATGACCACCATCAGCCACTGGCTGGCCAATGTGAAGTACCAGTTGAGGAGGACAGGGGGAACGAAATTCCTAAAGAACCTGGACACAGGGCATCCTGTTTTCTTTTGCAACGATTGTGCCTCTCAGTTCAGAACTGCTTCTACATACATAAGTCATTTGGAGACACACTTGGGCTTCAGCCTGAAGGATCTCTCCAAGCTGCCACTCAATCAGATTCAAGAACAGCAGAATGTTTCGAAAGTCCTCACCAACAAAACTCTGGGCCCACTGGGGGCCACCGAGGAAGACTTGGGCTCCACATTCCAATGTAAGCTCTGCAACCGGACTTTCGCGAGCAAGCACGCAGTCAAACTGCACCTCAGTAAGACCCACGGCAAGTCTCCCGAGGACCACCTGATCTATGTGACTGAGTTGGAGAAACAGTAGCGTCCAGGTATGCAAGAGACCACGGAACATTGCACTAAACGTCGTCGAGCTGCACTAGGCCTGGCCTGAGCCTCTAAAATCAGTCTTTCCTTTGTTGCTGGCCCGCCTCTCTGGACCTTGGTTTTCTTACACATATTTTGTATATTTATATGCTCTCTGTCCGATCTGTGCATGTTATTTTTCTTTTTCCGTGAGTCAAAGTCTGACCTTTATTTTCGACATCTGTTCTTGATGTTAAGCTATCTTTTGTAGGAAATAGTGGGGCACACTAGTCAGAGACATTATTTAGCAGTAAAGAAAGACACAAATAACAGTGATAAAAAGACATCCTAAAATGATGAAGTTGCCATGACAATAAAGGTCATAGAACCTGGTAGTGTCAAATTTAACCCTTTGAGGACTGTAATTGCATTTCTGTGCCTTTCACTTGAAAAAAAAAAAGAAAAAAGAAGAAAAGGCTTAAAGGCATTTCATTCAGATCAAAAGCTGTGTCAGACACAAAACTTATTTAATAATTAAAAAATGAGCTTTTATATGCAGAACTGGTTTGTGAGGAAACATGCATGCAGCTGTGGGAAGATAGAAAGCTGTCTAGGACTCACGGGGTTCGGAAGCCACACCTCTACATGTCTAAAACAAAAAACAACAACAACAGATACCCCACTCGCCACTATGCCCAAACCCTCTGGATGCTGAAAAATGCCACTTTCGGCAAAAAAAAAAAAGTATGCAAGCTATTATTTAAAAATGTGTAAAAATGCTATTTCTTTTTTCCTGTAAAATATTGCAGTTTATAGTTATTTACAAATGTAAGCTTTGGTACAAGCTGACCTTTCTATAGCGTGCTGCATTGGTAAATGAAAAAAAATGGGGCAAACGTTGGAGTCCTTTCCTTGTAAATTGCCGGCATCAGCTTAAAAACTCCTGTATGTTACATATCGTACCATTTTAATCTCTTCAACTTTCTTTGTACCTTCTGGCTGTATGCTTTCTCTTTTAACTTTTTATATTGTCATTTTATATTAAATTTCTGTGTATATAATGTAAAACCACAATTTTTGAATAAAATTTAGTTCCTGCAGCTTGATTTAAATAGAGGACTTTTACTGGCACCTGCATCTCTCCAGATGCATGTACTCAGAGGGACTGTCAGACAAAAATACATAAAAACAAAGCAAGCAATGCACTATTATACATTTTGATGTTCTATCATTAATATTGTACAGTACATTTTGGTTCACACAATTAAATCCACTGTTTTCTCAGATGTAAAATAAACCCACATGCAGTTCTTGATTTACATGGATTGTCATGTCGTCATTATTTTGCCTTTGAGATGTTATTTCAGCAACAAGAGGTATTGCTTATGCAATCAACCAACAAAAATTCTATTCAGAATCATCATTTCATGATTTGTGTGCTGACATGTTTCATTCAAATGATAAGTATTGCGTTTTAAAAAATGATAATTAAAATTTTTAACTCTACTGGGTGCCAAGGATTGCCAAGTTTAGCCATTGAGTGAGGGCTGTTTTGTACTTAGGTGGGCTGAGATGCGTCCTTCAGAGAATCCTTTGCAAAATTTAAAAATATGTATAATTAACTTGTGTGTCTATCCAGAGATTTAATGATGGGAGTAGAGGGGTAGGGCTTACTCCACCAGCAAAGACCCTAAGGACCCTGGAATTAGTTCTGTGTTACTCCAAAGAAGAAAACCTGATTTCTGAGCTTTTAAAAATACAATTTTAAAAAGAAAACTGGCTGCTGTTGTATTCAGTGTTTGAAATGAGGCTTCTTTCTGCAGATTAGAGCACGGTGGGCTCTACTGAGAATGCCAGGACCCTTGCCATGAACACGCCCATCCTCCACGGTGACCCCCATCCCTGAAAGCCCAGGACTCACTGCCCAGTGTGTATTGAGGGAAGCATTGACATTGAGGCCCCCTGGCATCTCCCTCCAGCCCCAGAAGCACATAATGATATGACCAGGAAAATTTACTTTTCTGCCTTTTGCTTAAATTTTCATAAAATTATATCCTGAGAAAGGTTAGAGCTTACACCGCTCTGTTCAGAAGCAGCTAAGCAATTGTGATATTTTAATTATTTCTCTCACATTGCCCCGTGACAGCAAGGATTGTTCTGTTTCCATTAATGATTTGAGGAGGAGGAGCAGGTCCAGGTGGGTCATATTTACACAGTCTTTTGTACTAACGCAGCAGAGCGCCAGGGAGGTTTGCTAAATTTTTCTGACTTTTTTCATTGGTAAATAGCGATGTCCTTTAGGAGCCTCAGCCATTTAGACATTTCAGTTCAATTACTGGGTGATTATGTACTTTGGGCTCAAGGGGTGACAGAGAAGAATAACAATTAGGCTTATGGCAGTGGTATGGGGGCTTTGCATAATAATCCTTTGAAGTTATGTTTATTTTACCACAAACCTGCAAACATATGATTATGTGATTTCACCCTTATAGCAAAAGTGTTAGCAGCAGCAGGTGAAGTGGTACAAAGGGAGGTGAGCGCCCCCCAGAAGGGGGTCGCTGGACCCAGTCCCAGTGTGCAGCTAAGCACGGAGTCATTTTAAAGCAGCTTGCAACTTGAGTTCCGATCATTGGGGATAGACGTAGAATTGGGGTTTTCCTTTAAATTTTTTTCTTCCTGACTCACCAACTGTATTGCTACGTCGCCATTGACCCTAATTTCCCAGCCAGTGCATAGGAGACTAGGTTATCTTAATCATACCACTGATAGCGATCATGAACGTGGTGACCCCGACTAGTATTTGTCAAGTGCTTCCTCTGTGCCCAGGACTCATTCGAAGTACTTCCCACCTATGAACTCATTCCTTCCTCACAACTGTATGTGGTGGGTTCTGTTACTTTCATGCTCAGTTTACAGGTGAGCCAGGCACAGCAGGGTTGAGGAATGGACCCAAGGCCACGTGGCTTACGAACGACTAAATGACTAAACATGGGCTTTGAGCCCAAAAAGCTTTTACTGCAGAACCACACTCTGAACGCCTTCTTACAGGCCTTGGGATCTGCCCCAGGTGGGGATCTCTGCTGTCACCCAGAGGCAGGGTGTCTCCTACGGGGTAGGGAGCTAGAGGCAAGGCTTCACGATGGTGCTGGGGGACGTGGGATGCAGCTGAGCAGCCAGAGCTGCTCATCACCTCCCACTGCAGCCCTTGTGGATGGCAAAATGTAACCACCCCATGGTCTGCTGGATTTGAGAAAATAAGTTGAAAGATGTTTTTATGATTCTGTAGCAACTTCAATTGAATACAGGTACACTTAGTAACACAGAAACTAAATTTGTAAGGATACAAATGCATTGAATAATCCAGGGAAGGATTGGGATACCTACAATCTGAAGATTTACTTGACACGTTTCCCCTTCCTTCATTGATGTCCGAGGAAACGTGTCCACCCTTCACTTCGTGTAGTTTTGTGTGTCCCAGCAAATGAACTGCACACATGGCACTGGGTCCTCTCGGCCTCCTAAGTCGGCCCCAGGGAACAGATTTTCATCTTCTGTGGTGTGGGGACAAAATGGCCCTAGGTACCTGGAGAGAGTCGGCCACCTGTCACAGCCTGCGGGATGCTGGCGAGGAGGCCAGGGAGAGGGCAAGTGGCTTCTCAGTCCAGCAGTGTGGTTTGGCTTGGTGGTCGTTGTGCACATGCAGGCATCACCCTGATTTGCACTCATATTTGCAGTTTGAGACTTGGAGTTAATAACTAATCATGTATTTTTTCCTTCAAATGTAGAATTTTTTAAAGTTTGTGGTATTCCCCAAATGTGTGTTGGGTGAGGATGTAGCTTGATAGGTAGTCAGTTTTTAAAGAGAGAGAAAACCTGTGAAATAATGACAGACAACGGTTTATGTAAGTGCAACAAACTTTTTTAGGTAGTGTACGCAAAAAGGTGATTAAAAATTCTAAGGTTTCTGATTCGACATTTCTATAGTTGACAGCCTTTGAAAAACTGTTAACTTTAAAGCATGTCTAACCTACTTCCAAATGTTCAGAAACCTGTACATGCAAATAAAGGTTTCTGCTTTTTTCCAAGGGAAAATTTCTTATTTATTTTATTATAATTTATCTGAAGATAGCAGATACCATTGAAAGCTAATTATTGAATTGTTAGCTTAAAAGATACCAAAAAGTAAAATCTCTTTTGGAGACAATTTGTGCTTTTTATGTAACTTTTATTCTTATGACAAAAGTGATACATAGTCATTGTAGAAAACTTGGAAAATAAACATGAAGTTAATAAAAAACTATTGTTTTCATCTAGAGAAACATCACTGTTAATATTTTAGTGCTAACGTCTTTTTTCCATGTTCCTACAAACTAGAGATCGTGTTCAACATACTTTTTGTAGCTTGCTTCTTCTTTACCTGACAGTAGATAATGTCTATTTTGTCATTTCATTACATACGGAGGATTTTTAAATCTTATTGAGCCGTACTGTAATTTATTTAATCAATTCCCTATTATAATTTTCAAAGCAACATTTAGATTTTTCAAGTTTTCTCAATTAGAAATATTGAGTACAAAAAATTCCACTCAATATTATTGTGAATATTTTTTATTATTTCCTTACAACAAATACCTAGAATTGAAGTCGCTGCATCATAATGTGATTTGACGCACATGGTCAAATCACACGCAGGAAAACTTGCACTGGTTTACACACTTACTTGCATGAGAATGACTTTCTACACACTTTTGCCGTGTGAATACAAGGGTTTGATGTTTTTAAGTTTTTGGCCATTTTCACTAATCAATTTAATCTTGATGTTTTCATGTATAATATTTTTACTGTTGATTGTTCATTTATTTTATTTAAAAAAGAATCATCCGAGGATGTGTGTGATTTTTGGAGTACTTTTACATTAATTATCATTTTATTTATTTATTTATTTTAAATCAGGGTCTTACTCTGTTGCCCAGGCTGGAGTGCAGTGACATGATCTTGTCTCACTGCAGCCTTGACCTCATTGACACAAACGATCCTCCCACCTCAGCCTCCCAAGTATCTGGGACCACAGTTACACACCACCATGCCTGGCTAATTTTTGTATTTTTTTTAGAGATGAGGTTTCACCATGTTTCCCAGGCTGGTCTCGAACTCCTGAGCTCAAGTGATCCGCCTGCCACGGCCTCCCAAATTGTTGGGAGTACAGGCGTGAGTCAGCCTGCCTGGCCTTAATGATTAATTTAAACTCAAGTGGCCACAGACAACACAACAGCAAAGAGGAGAGAAAGAACTGAACTGAGACCATGCGGCTCCTCTGTGGATGTGGGACTAGAACAGGGTAGTTATTTTCCAGGTCTGTTCCCCCTTGTTTGTCCACAAAGCTGTGTCTCATTAAAAGGTCCCCAGAGACTTCAAGTGAATAATGTACTTTTGCACTCTCTTCAAATTTCCCAACTTGCTCACAGGGAGAGGATTCTCCGATTTTATGACTTCTGTTGCTGATTTGCAATTAGTGTTGATTAGCAAAACAAAGATAATCTCAAAATAGAGTGGTCACCACCCTAGTAGGATGAGATTTGATCACTTAGACTCCATAAAATAAAAACACTTGGATTAGACCTAGAAGTCAAGAGAGAGGGACTACTTTTAAATCTGTATCAGAATATCTCCCATAGGTGAGTTTGTTCCAGAGCTGAAATTCAAGGGCCCTGCTAAGCCCCTGGTATCTTTGACCCAGATTCTTGATAGCCACACGCAGAGGCCAATAAGCAAAGGGTGAGGATGATGAGGAAGCATGTTACCTTGAATAAGACCAGGATGCGCTGAAGAGTACGTGGGATTCATTTTCTTTCATAAAGAGCGATAGTGTTTCACCAAAAGTGTTCAGATGACCAGTAACTAGTCAGTCATTATTTTTCTTACATCACCCAAAAATGTTTACAATTTGATCCGACTGGTATAAAGGCTGTCTGGTGATGTGTAGAGTGTATTTTACTTTGAACAGACAGTAGAAACAGTGGGCCCACATATTTGATCATATTTTATGAAAACATTTTAGATATGGCACACATCATATTTAAATAGTAGCTAAAAATGTAGTTTTCTGGTTAGAATGCAGTGCTTACAGATGAATTTAAAAGGAAGTCTTTAAGACTGAAGCATTCTGAACAAAGCTGAACTTGCAGGGATATTTTTCCTTGAAAGCTTGTTTGACCAAAAGTACATCAGTGGCAAGGAACTGGGGACAGAGGCATTGGGAACACCAGTTTCTAAAGTAGGTAAATAATAAGGAAAAGCCCATTTTGTACAACTGTAACCATTAGCCAAATTCATCCAAACAATTCATACACAACTGGGTTTCCTGTGGGCTGTTACAAAACCCCAACTGGTCCTAAGATTAAAACATTTTTCTCCTTTCAGTAAATGTTTCTTCTTTAGATACATTTTAATGTATTTATGCATGTTTTCAGAGTAATTTTTCCAATTTTCTGCAACAAACTAAACAAATTTTTCTTTTCTCCTTGTAGAACAGCAGAGTATGTGGATGTGTGGTAAGCACGGTGTGGTAAAAAAACCAAAAAGGATGGGCATTTGGGAATAATTTATTACCATGTAGTTTAAAATTATACATTCAATCATATTTCTAAGCCATAGCGTTCATGTCATTATGCCCAACTGATTAATGATTGGGCATTAATTGATTAGTGTTAATTAATGATTGATTAATTAAACATACCCATTTCAACTTTTGACTTTTACGTCATTAAAATTTTAGAAAGCAATATTTAGTTCTGTTTTGATTTAACTTTAAGAGACAGTAATGCCCTAAATACTTGCATTTCATTTGTAATATGTTTATTTACAAATTAGTAAAATCTAATTTCCATTTTTAAAGCAATTAATTTTCCTCCCAGATATTCCCATCCTTATTGTTTTAGAGTTGTGAAATTCACACATCATTCACATGGATACACAAGATTCCAGAATGGGGAGCTCAATTATTGGTCTTATTTAGTGGAACCGTGGGTTTTTGCATTGTTGAATGCATAATAAATGACCACATCTCAAAATTGGACTCTAGACATATTGATTAGGACACATTCCATTTTCCATAATTTTTTTCATCCATTAGTGGAAACTAATAGCATTAAACTCTAAAATAATCTGTAAGCAGAAATCTGATGGAAAGGGCTTTGTCCAAACTTCAGGTTATGATGAAAAATATTTTTTTTAAATAGGAGGGAATTTAAAATGACAATCTTTTGCATGGTAACTGTTTTCTTAAATGTAACGTGAATATTTGTCTTTAAGTTCTGGTTAGATAGTTGGAGCCTCACACTATGTAATATCTTATTTGTTGTCATGGAAGCTTTGTAGTATCACAAAATTCTCCTAAGGAAGCCAGGAAAGCTGCAGAGAGGCACCACCAGTTCTTGTCACTAAAACTTTGCAGAGAAAAACAACAGATTTATGAAAAAGGAGTCCCAAAGTTTCTATGTCTGGATGACCTCTCGCTTTTCTTAAAATTTCAGTTTTGATCACAGCGTTAAAGATGAATTTGGTGCTTCTTTTGGAGACACTCCAACTAGTGTATTCCTACCTTCCTGCTTCTGGTGGCTTACCTTTTTAAGACTGGAATCCCACATCAGAAATAGAAAGTCTGGTGTTTCAGAGACTGGTTTGGATATCATTCCTTGTGCCAGTGGTTTCCATGCTAATTGCATTGCTTTGACATGAATAACCCTTTTTTTTTTTTTAAGTGAAATTGGCAATGCACTTGCTCCATGCACTCCTGGCAGGTAGCACCCTGACTGCTTTCACTCTCTCCACAGTGAGGTATCATCATATCTCTTCCCAAGGCCAGATTTGGCATTTCTTAAGCCTGAACTCCTCAAAGACAAGATAAACACATTTATCCTGTAGCGATAATATTTAGCATTCTTATTCACCCTCCGAATGTTTTCTTTTTGAAACTCCCCACTTTACAGAACCCTTCAGGTTAGCCAAGCGCTTTAGCATTGTAGAGAAGCCGGGAGAACAGAACCATGCGAGAGCCTGTAAGAGCCTGTGCAGTCCATCTCTGTCCATATGGCCTCACCTGTGTGTGCAGGGCAGGGGGATGGGGACACTGTCTCCTTATGTCTCAGGATCAGGATGAAGAACAGCGGGAGGAAAGCTGAGACTCGGGAGGAGAGGGGCAGGCCCTGTACAGGTTAGACAGGCTGGAGAACCGTTTTGGGTGTCACTGGGTTTGTGGTTTCCATTGTGATTCTCAAAGATTGTGGCCCTTCTGTCACCTGTATTAGGAATGAGGGAAGAGCAGATAGATCCACCTGCAGGAGAGAGACAGCGCCCAAGATTAGGAAGGCAGAGTTGGGCCACTAGGCCAGCGAGGCAGCGTGAAATGCTCCAAGCACAGCCCTCTGCCTCAGGGCTGGAGCTCGCTAGGGCTGTGCACCAGCAGTGGACATCACAGACCGTGCCTCGCACGTGGACCCAACTAAAACTAAGCAGGTGGAATCAGTAAATGCGCAGGAATGAAGGTGACTGGAGGGTGGGAAGCCCAGTGACCACAATCGTAGATTGAAGATTTTGTTCAGTAAGGAATAAAAAAATCACAGAAAGAGCATGGGAGTGTGGCCTTTCTAGGGTTAAAGATCCTTAAGCTTTAGAGAGAATGTATAAAAGAAATTTTCTTTCTGAAATAATTTATGGAAATGCCGTGCTCCCTTTGAAGGCTCCATGTCACCGTGTGGCACTGCGCAATGTTCTCTTTCTTCACCTGTCAGGCAAAGACCACCTCGAAGAGTCTCACTGCTGATTACTAGTTAATTGTCATTAATAAGTGACAACTGACATTATGGGGGCTTAATGCAGAGAGAACAGAAAAGAGCCACAGATATTCTAATGAGCTGACTCCTACGTGCCCTCTTTTGTTGTCGAAAATGAGGAGCTGTCGTCATTGTTCAGGAGATGGGCTTCAATTGCTCTGGAAAATATTCTCTTTTAATTTCTTTATGCATAGATAATTCCTGGTACTCTGTACTTCTCTCTCCCACCCCCCTCTCCTTTGAGCATACACACACACACACACACACACACACCACACTTCCTCACTGTCTCCTATGAGCGTGCTAAAAGCTCCCAACTTAGGAAGAATCGTAAGTTATTCCTAGACAAGGAAGTAGTGCGCTCTTCAAAGCTTGTATTTACAGAGAAGATAGAAAAGGAAGGCCGCTGAATGCCATAGTTTTAGTTGCCTTGGATGGGAACAGAGGTGGAGAGGTTCAGCACTGAGGAACGAAGGGTGGGAGGCAGGAGAAGGGGAGGAATTGATGTAACGAGAAAAGATCCACCAGTCACAGGCGGGAAGCTGAAAGTGATGATCAAGAACATATGAACACATGTCACAGCCAATCTGCCCGAGAGAAACGTTACTCTTCCCAGCCCTCGGAGCTTTAAAACAATTACGACAACAAAAAATCCCCATAGAATATTCCAGAAGAGAAGCCAGGAATGAGGGGAAATGATTCAATAGATATTAAACTTTGAGCTGCGTCCGTTGCCATTTGTTTTTGGTAAACTTTACTGAAACGGAATTTGCATGTTAGAAATTCTCACTCATCAGGACAATTGAGCACAGACTCCGAGTTCCTTCTTGTGTTTGTGTGTGTGTGTGTGTGTGTGTGTTATGTGTACATGCACAGAAACAGTGGTGTATTCAAATATTAGAGTAGAAAATAAATCCAAAAACATACAGTCTCTCCCTTTTACCTGTCTACCCCCTTTCCCTGCCCAGCCCCCAGTAACCATCATTCTACTCTCTGCTTCTGAGTCTAACTTTTTAAAAATTCCACGTATCAGTGAGATCATACAACACTTACCTCTCTGTGGCTGGCTTAATTCATTGAGCGTAATGTCCTCTAGTTTCATCCCTGTTGTTACAAATGGCAGAATATCCTGCTTCTTGAAGGCCGAATAGTATTTCATTGTGTACATATACCACACGAAAAAATAGGTGATGGATAGGTTAATTAGCCTGGTTTGTTCATTCCACAATGTATACACGTAATGAAACATCACATCGTACCCTGAAAATATACACAATTATCTGTCAGCTAAAAATAAAATGAAATTTAAGAGACTAAAACATATAGCAAATATGTCTGCTCAAGCCACTTAACAGAACGCTGTGTCTGTCTATAAGGAAAGGGCAGCTGTTAGGGTGCATGTTCTCTCACTATCCGCTCAATACTGAAGATTTCCAAATAGGACCATGGCAGAATATCCTTGGAGTGAGCGTGGGCTGGAGCCAACAGGAACAAGATGTGTTGTTTTTCAAGTGCCAACACCTCCTAACAACAATTTTTCGTGCTATCAGATCATTTCACACCGTGCCATTCCACCTTCTCTCAAGTCTTATCACACAAATGCAGTTTCAGGCTTG
Source organism: Symphalangus syndactylus (assembly GCF_028878055.3). NCBI lineage: Eukaryota > Metazoa > Chordata > Mammalia > Primates > Hylobatidae > Symphalangus > Symphalangus syndactylus. The sequence goes on along the minus strand of NC_072423.2, from coordinate 11,578,324 downwards.
ATATTTGATGGCTGCACTGCTAAAGGGAGATATCCTGTCTTGTTCCTTAAAACACTGCTGTGGCAGTCGTTTCTGTATGCAGTGGTAAACCCTCTGCCCACATGCATTTCTGTTCAGTGACAGGGTTTGGGAGAGGCGCAATACTTTGAATTGCAGTGAGCAGCTGGGTCTGGTCTCCTCCCACTTTGGAGTCAACCTTGACTTCCAAATGATGGTCCTAACAGGACAGAAAGAGAGAGTAAGAAATGACCATCCTGCCCTTCAAATCAGCTAACGGGCAGCCGCATCACACTGTTGACACATGGGGGGTTCTCAACTAGAGGTGTTCAAGTTTCGGATGCGTGTGCTGGTGTTGAACCACATCGGGAGAATTGCATACTTGTGTTTTTGAGTCTTTGGACCTAAGTTCTCAAGCTTTACATTTAGATTTGGTTTGTTTTATTTGAAAATGCTGGAGATTGGTCCCAGCTTGGTATCATTTGTAATGACACCAATATCCTTACCTAAGTTTTGCACAGAAGTATGGAAAAGGGCATGGTGAGCTTGCACCAGGCACTAGGTAGCTGCCCCCCAGTGGACGGTGATCCATCGTTAAAGGACATGGTGAGCTTGCACCAGGCACTAGGTAGCTGCCCCGCAGTGGACGGTGATCCATCGTTAAAGGACATGGTGAGCTTGCACCAGGCACTAGGTAGCTGCCCCGCAGTGGACGGTGATCCATCGTTAATCTGTACTGTTTTGGCATCACGCTGTTGTGGAGAGAACCTGGGATTCAGAGGCTGAAGGCTGGACTATTGCGTGAACCTCAGTTTCTTTGTGCATCAAAATTATAAAAACACATGGGATGTTCCTCCCTCCGTGCTCAATATGTGGAAGGGGCCTAATAAACTGCATTGTCATTAGACTTGCTCGATCAAGTACAAACACACCTTATTAGACAGCTCTCCTCTCTCATCTCTTGTTCACAAAAATATCAAGAAAGGCATTTTTGAATGTCTCTTTCAAGTTGATAAGTCAGCAAATGCACTGGTGGATACCTGAGATCAATCATACGTTTGAGTTGGAAGAATAACATATTAGTTGCCTCACGAGGTTCAACTCCATTGGGGTGTCCTCCATTACCACCAGTTTTCAGCTCCATGACAAGAAGAAAGTAAGGGTCTAGACAAGAGGAAAGTAAGTCATGAAAGATTTGGATTGACTGTCCAAGGTAGAAACAAATAGATATCTGGCTGGAATCCAGAATTGCTATGTCCTTCACCCACTCACAGCACAGATTTCTGAAAAAGATGTGCAGAGAGGTTACTTGGCCAATGAACAGTTTTTCTTACCATACTGTTCTAATCATGGGCCTCACTGGGCTGGCCAGGGCAGCTAGAGTAGAATGTACAAGGGTCAAGAGGATTCCTTTGGCCTTGAGGAAACAGGCGGAAACCCTACATTCTTCACCAGGAGCCCCGCCAGATTCCTGCTTAGGCTTCCTGGGACAGGTACTCCTCAGAGAACCAGAAGCTACGGGCTGTTTCCTCCATTCACCAAAAGTCTCACTGAAACCACATTATTATGTGCGGCCCTGACCCGAATCCTAGCTCCTCTCCTTGGGTTGGAATGAGGATGTGGAGAGCAAGTCCATGACTCCCTCTTGAGTTTAGAAGGCAGATCCAACAGGTGAATCCAACAGATGGCAGATCCAGCAGGCTTCAGTCTTCATTCTGCCATGTTGAAATCAAAAGTAGGCCCCCGATCTGGATAATCAAGGAAATATCAGGTCATATTCTGGGACTGTTGTGATTGTTTTGTGTTTGGTATTTTGGTGATGTTCAGTTCATGTTCCAGACTGCGTATCCTTTAGTTATTCAATTTGGTATCTACTTTTGGACTAAATAACTACTTCACCCTGCCTTCATCATCACCAGCTATGTGCACTTCCATGTTTTCAGCTGTTTGAGTCTTTGCTTATCTTAACTTAAATCTTGACTTAGTTCGCCCTTCTTTCTTTTAGCTCCACCAGCCTCAGTCAATGAGGTTGGTTGGTGAACACAGGCTCACAAAATGAGGGTCCCCCATGTGGCAGGTGGTGGGCTAGGAGCCCAATATCATTTATGGTGATGATGACAGACATGTTCTCTGGCCTCCTGCAGCTTCCAGTGAACTCATTGTTTGTGTTCAATTTCAAGGTACCTAGAAGCAAAGACATAGTTTTCCTCCTAAAATCTCATCCATGCATATGTTCATTCATTGAACCAACATTTCCTGCTAGATGTTTGTTATTTTCAAAAATATTAGAAAACAACATGAAAACTACAGTTACAGGTTAAATTCTGCAAATTGGCTAAACATAGAGTCATGGGGGCTCTAGCAGGGATCACACAAGAGGCCAGGACACCAGAAGCTTTCAAGTTTTAGGAAAGTTTTCCTAAGGGAGATGATTGTCACATATTTTGGTTACAATTCTTTTCATTAAAATGAGTCTAGATTGAATTCATTGCAAAATCTGCTTTAATATCAATATTTCATGAAATGAGCTTCATACTCCAAATGACACTCTTCTCACTTCCAGGGATGGGTGCTGCAAGCTGCTGCAGGCTGGGTAGTGTCACCTCAATGGCATCAGTGTGAGCTTGAACTGCACAACATTTCTTTGTTCATAGACCCGCTCACCCCTTTCTATTGCTTCTTTATTTTTCTTGATGACCTTACGTATTTGTTTTCCGTTGCTGTATAACAAATTAATCCCAAACTTACTCCAGTAAATGGTGACCTGTTAATCTTAGGTTCTGTGGTTAGGAAGTCTGGGGTTCTCTGTTCAGGGGCTCACCGGGCTGAAATCAAGGCATCGGCCCTTGCTGTGATCTTTCCAGGGGCTCAGCGTGCTCCCTTCCATGCTTTGGGTTGGCTGAATCCGATTGTTTGTGTGGTAGAACTGACACCCTCAAAAACAACAGGCTGCCCCTGTTGTTTTTGCTGCCTGCCATGGGGCCTCTCCACCACACGACAGTTTGCTTCTTCAAGGCCAGCAGGAGAACATCTCTGTGGCTTCCAGTCTCTTTTAAGGGCTCACCTGATTACGTCGGGCCTGTGAATGATGGTTTCCTTTGATGAACTCAAAGCCTGTTGTTGGAGGGCCTTGATCACATTTGAAGCATCTCTTCACCTTGGCTAAGTAAGGTAACCAGGTCACTACTACACTGCTGATTCTCTGGCAATTAGCACAAGGCCAAAAACGAAATGAACTTGTTCAATGTTGATTGTTTCATAGATGATGGTATCGGGGGAACCCTGGACAGTGGGTGCCCTTGGTGAGCCTGCACACTCACCTTGCTCTGTCTGCCCATGATAGGCTCTTTACACGTGAGCTGACCCTTGGCCAGGCAGGGCGACATCACAGGCACATCCACCTGGTCATCTGTTTTGGAATCTTATAAATACCTTGAGCAGCTCTCCCGGCAGGCTGTGTCTGTCCTCCTCAGCTGACTGAGAGGTCCTGGTTAAGGGGAGATGCTTCTCCATCCCTGGGCCACGTGGAGGGCTTGGCCCAAATGTGCTCAGCACATGTCTGTGCATGCATCAGGACGGAAGGCAGCTTTGGTGACACTTAAGAGTGCTAACCTTGGAGCCAGGTCAATCCTGTGCTGAATCTGACTTACCTGTGTGATTAGACGTGTGACCTGGCCATTCTGTAACCTCTTTGAGACTCAGTTTCCTCATCTGAAATTTGAGGCTGACAATAGCATGTCCTTCCTCAAGGAGCTGATGTGAGGATTAAATGAGATAATCTACATAAAGTGCTTAGTGCAGACTCTGGCCTGGGGTATGTGCTCAATAAATTGGTGCTGTACTTTTTTGCAAAAATAAAGCTGACCTGTGTTGACATCATTGATAATTTGTAGATATAAATATTACATCTAAAATTTTAGTTATTAAATGGTGAGAAGCGGCACAGGTCAGGTCAGGGAGCAAAAAAGAGAGCTGCACATGGGCTGTATTTAAGGCTTAAAAATCACAATTAGGAAAGAAGTCACTTAACAGTGTCACTTCCACGGCTGAGAGGACAGAACTTCCACGTGATAAAGGATCCGTGGGCCACAATGATTTGAAGATGAGGGGAGGTTAGCACATTTTTAAAATAGGCCCCAGCAACACAGTGAATCAGTTCATATTTGTCCAAAAATATTATGCAATTCTTTTAGTATATGGCTTGATAATAACTTTTTCTTTTTTTTTTTTTTTTGAGACAGAGTCTCTCTCTGTCACCCAGGCTGGAGTGCAGTGGCACGATCTTGGCTCACTACAACCTCCGCCTCCTGGGTTCAAGCGATTCTCCTGCCTCAGCCTCCCAAGTAGCTGGCATTACAGGTGCGCACCACCGCGTCTGGCTAATTTTTGTATTTTTAGTAGAGACGGGGTTTCATCATGTTGGACAGGCTGGTCTCAAACTCCTGACCTTGTGTGACCCACCCAGCTCGGCCTCCACTGGGATTACAGGCATGAGCCACCACGCCCACCCGATAATATCAAACTTACACAGACATCTTCCGTACTGGTAATTGTTTCATGGAGCATTTATAATTACAATGAAAGTACATTTTAGATAAATAAACGTAAGATGATCGTGAAATCTGGGATCAGTTAAAACAAATTTGGTGAATGACATGATGAAGCTGTACCACATGCACGTTTCCGTGGTGCCCTTGACAGTGTATGCGGGGCTAAATGGAACCTGCAGCTTAGATGCAAACGCCACCTTTGAGCTCATCACCCCAAATTCATCTGGCACAAAGAATGCACCTGAGCGAAGGTGAGCAAAGCCCCAGATGGTGTTAAATACCCCTGAAAGAGCACGGCAGAGGTGACCTCCAGGGACTGCACTGCCAGAGTTCTCCAAGACAGATGGCTAACAGGCCCACACCAAAAGATGTTATTTGTTCAAGGCTGTCATTTATGCCAGCGGAGAATGGGAAATAATCTGTTTTTTTTGTTGTTTTTTTGTTTTTGTTTTTTTGTGGAGATGCTGACTTTTGTCAAGACATTTTAGAAAGTTCATTTGGAAAGAGATTGAGGTGGGAAACTGTGCACGATGTAACCATTCCGCGTGGGGAGAACAGCAGAGCGGGAGCTTCCTTTGGCTTCTTCCCATTCAGTGGCTGGTGTTTTGATTAGCCTGTGCCTTAGGCTATCATTAGCGTCTTTTGAGGAAAAGTATTCCATCCATAAATATGAAAATAAGCCCATAATTGACCCTTGGACTGAATTTGTTTCCACTGGATTTTGCCATTGAAAAGGCACCTATTTGGAGAGTGCTGTGAGTGGGGTAAACTGGGTGCACCCCATGTTTGATGACAAAGACGGGCCCTTGCAAGGCAGTGCACCCAGGAACAGAGGAAAGAGGGAGGGGAAGAGAGGGAAGAGCAGGTGTTTTTTTTTGTTTGTTTGTTTGTTTGTCTTCCTCTCCAGCTGTAAGCACAATTAGGTATAACTCAGAAGTGGCCGCCAAGTATGTGCCCTCAGTGCTCATTAATTGGACAGCTATTGAAGAGCCGCTAATAAGAGCCAATCGCCATGTCCTGCCCAGTGTGTGACGGTCCAGGGTAGACACACGTGCGGCAGGTAGGGAAGGTCAACGTGTTGGGGTCCATTAGAGATGAAAGATGCAAAGTAACAAAACAGAAGTGCAGAGGGCCCATCGGCGTGCAGGCTTTACTGAGACTGCAAATCCCCGGGGCCTTCTCAGTGGCACACAGACCTGCGCGCCGATGTGTGCCATTCATTCCTCAGCCTTCTGAGAAGGGCTCCGAGCTGCTGCCTGGCCCGGCCTGGGGTGTAGTATCCAGTTGTTGTCTCAGCTTGCAGCCACAGCTGTAGAATTTTGCTGCACAACTGAAAGGGTCCCTTCCCCCATTTTTAATTTGGCTTTTTCAGGAATTCCCACCACTGACTGAAAACAACATATGGCATTGCGATTGCATTAGGATCATTTGTGCATTTCGCCAGAATGGGGCTCGCAGTGAGGAAGGAGTAATCACTCCAAAGCCCGGGGGGGCAGGAGGTTTGAGGCCCCGAGTTCATACCCTTCCCAGAAACAGATCAACGACGGATTCCGAATCGGCGGGGAAGCCACTTTGAGATGGTGGAACCCTCGGGAATCTGAACTCCTGAGTGTGTTAGGGGCTCATGCGTGCTGCCCCTCCTGAGGTCATCTGGCTGTAGTCACACTGATTGCCACCTCCAGCCACCCCAAACACGCTTTTGCTTTGCCACTTCTCCTTTGCTACTCTAAGAAGTGCTGGGCATGACTTCTGCTTTATACTTCATGGCATAGATTTTCCTCCATGTTTTGTCAGCAAGGAAAAAAAAAATACAGGAATGGTGACTTCTTTAGGAGAGGAGGGACCTTTCTGTTTTTCCTCCCAAAACCAATCCCCCTTTCTTTCTCCTCTTGGGATCTTCAGAACCATCTTTACATGCAAATGTTTTGTTCTGCTTCAAAAATACTGCCGTAATAAACTCTTTAATTTGACTGCGTGCATCAGGGTAGCAGTGACTTCAATCTTCTGTGCTGTAAAATCTCCTGAGATCCACTCCTGAAACTGGAATCCCTCTGACCACTGCCCACGTGCAGAAATAAACAGACCAGTAATGGTTCCCTGCTCAAGTGTCTTTGAGAAACACTGGGCTAAACACGGCAGAGTTCTTTATGACAAGATTCAATACACATCGTGACTTTCCAAGATTGACATGGTCTCTAGCAGTGCACAACATTGTTGTTTATTTATTTTGTGATAAAATACTCATAACATAAAATGCGTCATCGAACAATTTTTAAGTATGCAGTTCGGTAGTGTTAAGCACATTCACACTATCACTACCACACAGAATTTTTCATCTTCCCAAACAGAAACTCTCTGCTCATTAAACAACACTTCCTGATTTGTCCCGCCCCCTAGCCCCCCGGCAACCACCATTCTACTTTCTATCTCTATGAATGTGAGGACCTTGGGACTGATGTAATGGAATCCTACAGTATTTGTCTTTTTGTGACTGGCCTATTTCACTTAGCGTAATGCCCTCAGGGTTCATCTGTGCTGTTGTGTGTGTCAGAATTCCCTTCCTTTTTAAGGCTGAATGATATTCCATTGTGTGCACACACCACCTTCGTTTATCCATTAATCCGCTGATGGATTGTTTCCACCTTTTGGTTATTTTGAATAATTCATGTGGCTGTGAACATTGATGTACAAGTATCTGTGTGATCCTTTCTTTCAACTCTTTGGAATATACCTAGAAGTGGAATTGCTAGATTATATGGCCATTCGATGTTTAACTTTCTGAAGACCCATCAAACTGTTTTCCACAGTGTTTGCACCATTTTGTATTCCCATAAGCAAAGATCCCAATGTCTTCACATCCTCATAAATACTTGTTATTTTCCATTACTTTGATAATAGCCATCCTAATGGGTGTGAAGTGGTGTCTCACTGTGGTTTTGATTTGCATTTCCCTGATGACTGGTGATGCTGAGAGTATTTTCATGTTTATTGCCCATTTGTATGTCTTCTTTAAAGAAAGTTTATTCATGTTCTTTGCCCGTTTTTGAATTGAGTTGTTTTTTGTTGTTGCACTGTAGGAGTTCCTAATATACTCTGTGTATTAATTCCTTATCAGATATAATTTGCAAATATTTTCTCCCATTCTGTGGATTGCCTTTTCACTTGCTTGATAGTGTTCACTGATGCACAAAAGTTTTTAATTTTGATGAAGTCAAATTTATCTAGTTTTTCTTTTGTTACCTGTGCATTTGGCATAATGTCAAAACAATCATTGCTAAACCCAATGCCATAAAACTTTTCCTGTATGCGTTATCCTAAGAGCTTTTCATTTAGTTCTTATGTTTAGTTTTGTGATTCATTTTGAGTAAATTTTTATATATGGTGTGAGATAAGGGTTCAATTTATTAATTTGCATGTGGATATCTACTGGTCCCAGTGCCATTAGTTGAAGAGACTGTCCTTTCCTCATTGGATGGTCTTGGCACCTTTGTCAAAAATGATTTGGTGGCCGGGCATGGTGGCTCACACCTGTAATTCAGCACTTTGGGAGGCTGAGGCGGGTGGATCACTTGAGGTCATGAGCTTGAGATCAGCCTGGCCAACATGGTTAAACTCCGTCTCTACTAATAATGCAAGAATTAGCTGGGTGTGGTGGTGCACCTGTAATCCCAGCTCCTCGGGAGGCTGAGGCAGGCAAATGGCTTGAACACAGGAGGCGGAGGTTGCCAGAGAGCCGAGATCATGCCACTGCACTCCACCTGGGTGACAGAGCAAGACTCCATCTAAAAAAAAATGATTTGGCCACATATATGAGGGTTTATTTTTGGGCTCTCTACTAAATTCCATTGGCCCACAGATGTGTCTTTATGCCAGTACTACACCGTTTTGATGACTGTAGCTCTGTCATAAGCTTTGATATCTGGAAGTGAGAGTCCCCCAACTTTGTTCTTCTTCTTTCAAGATGGTTTTGGCTATCCCCCCATTTTTTTTATTATCAAGTACTTCTTTTTTTTTCCTCGACTTGTTAACATTTCTTAGATAAATAATTCATAGAGCCACAGTTTGGGCAACTTACTTCAAAAGTATATTTTTGTCAGCTTAGGTAAAATTAGTCTTTCCAACATTCTTATGAAAGCTGTTCACCTGTTTCTGTTCAAGATTGACATAAGAAAGTGATGGTCCAGACTGATAAAAAAAAAGTAGATAAGTTGAATTTTCTTCTTGTCCCTGAAACCTCACTGCCATAAAACAAGCTGAGTCTTCTTGCCATCTTTTGGGTCCAGTGATGTCAATTCTCCTTGCTTCACTTTCTCTCTTCCCCACTTGTGAGCCTGGATGGCAGCTCAGGATGTTGTGACAATTAATGAAATGGAATCTGCAAAGTGCTTTGAATACTTTGAAAGAAAAGTGTCATGCACATTCAAGGAAAAGAACTAGCACGACTCCTGAATCAGTGCAAACAGAAATGTTCCCAGATCATGTTATGGAATGTTACAGGTGGCACGTTCCCTTTTCTAGAAATCCTGAGATTATCTGAAATCTAGGGCAAGCACTGTAAGTTACATTATGAAATTTTGTTATGAAAAAATACTGTTTAAAGCAAATCAAACATGAATTACTTCCACTGCAATTTAGACATTGAGCATTTCAGGACAATTTCAGTCTGCTGTGCTGAAGTATGGAGGAGTATCTGCCAGTTCTTAAGTCCACTTGGATACCCAGCTCTCTTCTTAATACTGTATTAGTCTGTTTTCACACTGCTAATAAGACATACCTGAGACTGGGTAATTTATACAGGAAAAAGGCTTAATGGACTCACAGTTCCACATGGCTGGGGAGACCTCACAATCATGGCAGAAGTCAAGGAGGAGAAAGCCACGTCTTACATGGAGTGGGCAAAGAGAGCTTGTGCAAGAAAACTCCTCCTTATAAAACCATGAGGTCTCATGATAATTATTCACAATCACAAAAACAGAATGGGATAGACCTGACCCTGTGATTCAATTACCTCCCACTGGGTCCCTCTCACAACATGTGGGAATTCAAGATGAGATTTGGGAGGGAACACAGCCAAACCATATCCATATACATAATTTTAAAAGGCAAATAGTTCCATAAGGCTTATTATGGGGGAAAAGGGCTGTCCCTCAATTACCCCTCCAGTTTCTTCATCCTAATGACAATTATTTTATTTCAAGGTTTAGATATTACATGACTTTCTGCTATAGAGAAAAACATTGCCACCTTACACTTGCCTCTGTCTCCTCTCTCCACCTCATTTGTATATCTCTTGCCAGTATTCTCCCAATTGAGCTACATGGTACCTTTTTGGTTTGATCAATAGTCCACTTTTACACTACTGAGACTTTGAAAATATATTATTTAGAGCTGAACCATATAGTGTACTAGGATTGAATTTCACTTCTTGTGCGATTTTTTATTTTCCTGGTGTGTGTGTGGTTTGGTTTATATTTCTACATTCCTGTTACTGATTCAACTTGAGAGGATTTGGCAAACTTAATTATTTCCATTTCCTTGATACATTTTCTGCACTTGGCTTCCAAGACACCTGCCTCTTGCCTTCCTTTGCTTTTCTTGGTGTCCTTGCTGGTTCCTCCTTTCTCCCTGCCACTCAGCCCCAAGGTGCTCTAAGGGTTGGTGCTGGGCCCTTTTCCATCTTGTCCTACACCCCATTCCCTTGGCACTCTCATTCTGTGTTTGGCTTTATATACCATTCTTGTGCTAAAAATTCCCAGGTTTATGTCTCAGTTCAGACCTTGCTCCTGACTCCAGCCTCTTATGCCCTACTTCCTACCTAGCATGCCCATGCAGATGGTGTCTGGTTTCCCGGAGCTGCCCCAAAAGAGTACCACGAGCTGGTGGCTTCAACAATAGCAATGGACTCTCACCCAGTGCTGGAGGCCAGCAGTCCAAGATCAAGGTGTCAGTAGGCCCGTGATCCCTCTGCAGGATCTAGGGGGCATACTTCTGCCTTTCCAGCTTCTGGTGGCTCCTGGCAACACTTGGCATTCCTCAGTCTGCAGCTGTGTCCTCCGGCCTCTGCCTGTCTCCCCGTGCCATTCTCCCTGTGTGTCCCTGCCACACATTTTCTCCTTTGATATCTACGGCAGGCCATATTGAATTTGGACCCACCCTGATGACCTATTCTCAACCTGATTACATCTGCCATGACCCCCTATTTCCAAGTGTGGTCATACGCAAAGGCATGGGGGTTAGGACTTCATCATATCTTTTGGGGAATATAATTCAACTCATAATAGCTACCTACTGGGCGTTTCAACCATAATTTGTCTAAAACTGAACATCTGATTGCCACCACCCCACCACCACCACACATGCTACACCCACAGTGAAAACCTTGGCGGTGTCCTTGGAACCTCTCTTTATCTCTTGACCATGTCCAGTCAATAAAGAAAGCTGGTGGTTTCCACTGGCAGAATAGCCTAGAAGTCTTCTCCTTCCCTGTCTTCTCCCTGTTCCACCCCGCCCTCATCTGGTCCACTCCCAACACAGCAGTTAGATTGGTTCTTTACAAACCTAAATCAGACCACATCGGCTGCCAGTCCAAAGCCCTCACAAAGGCCTTCCAGGCCCGTGTGACTTGGACCTTTGCCTTTTCTCTTGCTCCTCCACCTCCCACTCTGTCTTCTCAGCAATGTCAGCCTCCTTCAGTTTCTCGGATTTGCCTGGTGTGGTCCAGCCTCATGGCCTCTGCCCTGGCAGCTCCTGCTGTCTGCACCAGCCTTCTCCAGGCACCTGCCCCACACTGGCTGCCCTACCCGACAGTTCTGCCTGAGATGCCAGCTCCCACATGCTGCCACCAAATCCCACCCCTGGAAGTCCAATTACCTTTATTGCTTCATAAATAATTTTTGCTGTTGGTCTTATTGATTCTGTAATCTGCATTCAAATAAAATCCATACATTGCACTTGATTAATATGTCCCTTAAATATCTTTTAATCTCTAAATTGTCTTCTCCCCCTGCACCTCTTTGTTTTCTTTGTGATGTGTTTGATGAGGAAGCTGGGTAGTCTGTCCTAGAGTTCAGTGCAGTCTGGGCTTTGCTGATGGCAGCCCCCTGGTGTCCTCTGACGTGTGACATTGTCCCCTGTAGTTCCTGTTGCTGGGTAGTTATATTTAGCATCTGGGTAAGATGGAAGCCTTTTTTTACACCTATGGAAGTGAGTATTTAGTCTTTCATTTTCCCTTTGCACATAAAAATATGTACTTGCTTCTTCAACAGACTTTCAAGTAATTGTCCTTATTTCAGATCTCTTTTCACCCCCACCTCCGGGGGTTGCAGGAGCTGCCAGCTCCTGAGCTTTGGTGGGAGGCTCTGGACACACATCAGCCGCTCTGGGCTGTTCCACACTCCTGGCTCACTTCGGCGCTTTTGGGTCTGCTAAGACGTTTGCTGTTGGTCCATCTGCTTTATAGCTTCCCGCATTTTGCTGCCGACATCTCTCCCCTTCTGTTTGTCCTCGTGGGTTTATGGTCCCCCCTCTTGTTTTTCCATTGCTCTCCTCTCACATTAGAGTGGTTTCAGTAGGGAGCCAATGTGAACATGTGGGCTTAATCCACCATCTTTAGCAGGAAGCTGCTCCCTCCTTCTTTCTCCATCAGCTTTCGGTGAGCAAATGCCACTCAGCACCTCCTGGAAGCCACCAAGAGCACCTCTCCTACCTGTGCACGCAAGGCCAGCCCCACTGCCTGCTGCTCAGGCTGTGGTTCCCTCCGTTCCTTCCAGGAACTCATGCAGGCACCTGGAAGAAGCTGCCTTCAATGCTGCCTGCTCTGTTGAAGGAGAATTCCATTTTCTCTTTCGTCGCCACTGTCTTATCTCAGGTTCCTTTGCCCAAGTCTCGAGTTCCTCTTTTTCTTCCAGCCAGTCATTTAAAATTTATGGACCTTTTCCTGGCAAATCCATAGATTTTTTTTTCCCCGTATCTAATCACGACCCTAATTTTAAATCTGACCCTAAGCAGGGCATCTGCTGTGGTCCTCCCATTTACAGTTTCCTTGAGCATTGCATTCATTTATTCATCTGCCATTCTCTACTCTAGAAGTCTCTAGTAGCCTTTGTGCTTAATCATTATATTCATGTTGATTTTGAGAACTGTGAAATATTTTATGATCTCAACGTGTCTCATCAAAGCAATTGTTTCATGCTTTTCAGGTGCAGAGTTTGGAGGTCTGGTAACAGGTGCTCCAACCAATCTGAAGTTCTCATTTCATATTCTGTAAATTTCCTTTAGAATTCATACTCTCAAAGCACTTATAGAATGTATTATTTACCTTGCTGGTAATTTGTGTTTCCTTCTACCTCAATTATGCAATCTTAGCAAGACTACCCAAGCATTTGTCATCGTAACATTTCTATAAGATTCTTCTGCTGCATGTTCTTCCAAGATTTAGAAAGTAAACACACTGTCAGCTGGTGTCAGAAAACCTCACACTCTGATTTGAAAAAGACAACTATGGAGTCCTCTTCTCTACATTATAGTGTTATCTAATAATTATAATATGAATAGGGTTATAGCTTGACCTTAGCTTTTCCATACTTTGCCTCCCTTTCTTTTAAAAGATTGATTTAAAAAGTATCAGTGGGGAAAAGGCTTATAGAAATACGACTTGAGAAATAGAAGTAGGTTTGCATGTATCAATTTTTTTCTATTGTCAGAGATGGGGCAGTTAGAGATATTAGGGTACACACACACACACACACACACACAAGATTTATTCTCAACAAGGGGCACTGAGTAAGCCGTTAACACACAATTTCTATTAACAATAATGATAATTGTGTAAGTGAGTCTCCATTCATGCCACTGGAAATTTACCCCTTAGAGTCCACATAAAATTGAGCTGTTGACCATGTGAAATGTGATTTTATGGGCATGCACTGAGAAGCAGCTGCATGTTTTCCTATACCTGGCCACCTACCAGTATATGTCTACATAATTCTTCCATTTTTCTTCCTGGAATCCAAATATAGTATACACCTTGCTGGTAAGATATAGGCAATCCTACACTTCTCCATCTCCCTGCAATGATCATGGAACAGCTGCATCTTTTGTTGTGAAATCAGACAGTGGCCTATAATTCCTCCTTTTCGGGGTTTTGGTTAGAAATCTTCAAGCTAATGTAGATCAGTGAGTTCTATTCCTTTATTTCTGTACTTTAGGCAGTATTTGTAGGATAGTATTTGAAAATGAAGGCTCTCACCACAAACAGGTTCTTTTCTACCCACACTCAACCCCAACACACACACACAAACACACAAACACAGACACAGAAACACACACACAAACACAAACACACACAAACACAAACACACACACAGACACACACACACAAACACAGACACACAGATGCACAACAGACACAAACATACACAGACACAAACACACACACACAGACACACACGCTGGACAATTGCTGGGTAGAGTGTTAATCTTATGGAATTTTGTCCTTTCTTTGGCTTATGTAAACACAGAGCACTATACCATATAGTTTCTGAAATATATACACAATGGAATACTATTCACTCATAAAAAGAATGAATCCTCTCATTTCTAACATGGATGAGCCTGGAGGACATTGAAATTGGTCAGGTACAGAAAGACAAACACTACATGATCTCACTCATATGTGGAATCTAAAGAAGTCAGTTTCATAGAAGTAGAGAGTAGATTTCAAACATGGCGAAACCTCGTCTCTACTAAAAATAAAAAAAAAAAATTAGCCGAGCGTGGTGGCTTATGCCAGCAGTCCTAGCTACTTGGGAGGCTGAGACATGAGAATTGCTTGAACCTGGGAGTCGGAGGTTGGAGTGAGCTAAGATCGTGCCAATGCACTCCAGCCTGGGTGACAGAGTGAGATTCCATCTCCAAAAAATAATATTAATAATAAAGAAGTAGAGAGTAGAATAATGGTCACCAGGGCCTGGGGAGGTGAGGAGGAAGAGGGCGTTGGGGAGAGATTGGTCAAAGAGTACAAAGCTACAGTAGGATGGCAGGAATAAGTTCTGTCGCTCTGTTGTACAGTAGGATGACTATGGTTAATAATATTGTATTATATATTTCAAAATAGCTAGAGGAAAGGATTTTGAACGTTCTCACCACAAAGAAATGATAAATGTACAAGTGATGGATATATTAAATACAAGTATTTGAGTTTTACACAATGTATACATATATTGAAACACCACACTGTATGTACCCCATGAATATATGAACAATTATGTGTTAATAAAAGCAAAATTTAAAAAGGACAAAAATATCTAAAAAATGAAAGTATCACAAATAGGCAGCAGTCTGACTGCCAGCTCACTAGAGCATCACATTCACAATGCCCCAGATTATCTACTGCTCAGGTTTAAATGTGTCTTCCAAAGTTCATATATTGGAAACTTAATCCCTAATGAAACCGTGTTACGAGGTAGGGCCTAATGAGAGGTGTTTAGGTTGGATGAATGGATAAATGCCGCTGTAAAGAGGTCATGCAGGAGTAGGTTTCCTCTCTTTTGCTCTTCTGCCACAGGAGGGCACAGTGTCCCTCCCCTCTGGAGGTTACGGCGTTCAAGGCACCATCTTGGAAGCAGGGGGCAGCCCTCATCAGCCAACCAAACCTGCCAACACCTTGATCTTGGACCCCCCAGCTGCCAGAGGGGAGAGAAATAAATTTCAGTTGATTTCAAATTATCTACTCTTTGGTACTCTGTTATAGCAGCACCAAATGGAATAAGACATCTACCACAATTCAGGGTAATTCAACCCAAAGCGGAGGTCACCCACGTGTAGTGCTTCACTTTGGCTGTGAAGACTCATTCAGCAGATGATTAGTAATCCACAGATACTAGTATTAATTATTAGTGTTTTGGTATTTCTTCTGCTTTTGCAAGTATGTGTAATCAGTGTCTCCCACCCCAAGGTTTGTGACGTCCATGCAGGCAGGGGCCATGATTATTCACACACCGTGTGTCTGGCTCATGGTAGGTCCTGTGTATGTGTTTTTGAGTGATGCAAGCATGGCACTGTCACCCATATCACTGTGTTCTGAAAGCCCAGGACCAAAGGGCAAGTTGATATTGGCCCCACCTCCCATTTCAACTGATTTCTTGGTGACATGAGTTTTCACACATAGATGGAGTGTTGTTTATTTGCCTGTCCCTGTGCCTGCAAGTCTTCAAGCAATAAGTGAGTGTCCAACATGCACTTGGGCTTGGGATCTTCACCTTAAATAGAAGGACTCCTCCATCACTCTCCCCTACAGCCTCTCTAGAGAGAGAGAAAGGCTGTGGGCTTTTGTGCCTTCACGAAACTTTACATAAACACTTCAGGGCTTCAAACTGAGTTTCGCTTCATTCCAGTTTAAGGTCTTTTATATTATTTGCTTGGTGTAATTCAATTTTTAGATTCTATCTTTAAAAAAAGGAGGAAAGAAAGAAAAGTAATCGACTTCAGTTTACCCTTTTGCAAATTGACACCCTTACCTTCTGATTTTTGTTTTGGTCCGATGTGATATTTTTGTTGTATTTGTCATAGACTTGAGGAAATGACATCTGGGGGTGAAGGCGGACATGTCACCATCCCACCCAGACCCACAGAGGGTGGTGCTTGGAGACCGAGACCTCCAGAATGTCCCTGCACACTAGCAGATGTCCTACTTTCTGATGATAACATTTCTTCCCACCCTGCTCTGCGGCTTAGAAACAGAAGGTCTGGTCCTTGGAGTTCTTGAAATAAAACAAACAAACAAATTTAAGATGGAAGATAAGAGGCTGTTTCTCCTCACTTTCAGGGGTTAGGCCTTCCCTATATTCAGTGGGAAAAAGGGCCTTCTCCCCTTCCTCCCCCTTCTCATCTCTCTTGTGTCTGCCCAGAAAGGCCAGAGGAAACCTCCAGGCCAGGGCCAGGGAGAAAATGGGCATATCCAACAAGTTTACAAACTTTTTAAGGCAGGATTTTATTTATGTATTCCTTATTAAAAGCTTTATTGAGTTATAAATGAAACAGAAAAACAACTGCACATATTTAATGTGTGCTTGGTAAGTCTGGACATATTCGAACCCCCATGACACCATCACCAGTCTCGGTAACTGACATACCCACACCCCCGGGTTCCCTGGAACTTTCTTTCCTCTTTCTCTCTTTTTTTTTCTGGTGGTAAGAACACTTCACGTGAGATCAACCCTTTTCGTGTATATTGAAATACCTGATACTTGATTTTATCAGTCTCTGGTAGGCCCTCAAGCAGACTTTGTTTTCTGAAATGTGTTTTTGCAATAATTTGATTAATATTAATAGAGAATAGAAGACTCTGTAGGGTTTATGGAGGGAAATAAATCTTCCAGCTCGCATCTTCCAGCTATTTGGCTACCCTGAGGAGGCAGCCCCTTAGCTATTTCTTGAATCACCTAAAATAGGCTCCTAGCGATTCTTGTGACTTCCTTATTTCCTTAGCAAGCCAGAGATGCCTTCCACCTGCTCACACGGACATCTTCCTGCGCCCGGCTGAGAACAGTTTTGGAGTAGGAGGCTGGTCCTCAGCAGTCCTGGTTTCTTATGAATGGGCTGATAAGCAAGTCAAGCATCACCACGTCTACAGACAGCCTCCTGTATGCCCTGTGCTGTGCTCAGCCGCCGAGAGGCATGAACTCATTTAATTCCCTAAAAAGCCCTGGGAACCAAGTAATACTGTACAGCTCACTACAGATGAGGACAAGGCAGAGGCCCTCAGTTATTCTAGCCAGGGGAAGTGACTTCTCTGGGGTCTCACAGCCAGGATGTGGCACCGTCAGGTCACTTCCAATGCTGATTCCAGACCCACGCTCCTGACCCCTGAGCACGTGATGTCCTTAACTAGAAGCCTTGACCTCTTTGGTTCTCCAGCTGTACATTCTAGGTTCATATCCAAAACTTCTGGAAAAAAGTGTTCCCCAGCAGGCTGAATGTCTGACGTCACCTGCTCCCACGTGTCTTTGCCGATCCTGGACTGAGAGTGATTCCTTCCTAGCCACCCTGTGTGTCATGTGACGCGCCTAAGGAAGGAATTATGCACTAAGTGTGATTCTCTCTTCCACACACGAGGGAGCCTCCTGGCCTGGAGTATAGGTCCCAGAGTTGGGTACAGTATCCTAGGAGCCAGTGATGAATTTGTAGATGGGGCAGAATGTGGCTAGCCATGGCAAGTTCATGAGCCACGCTGGTGGGTCTGAGAGCCCTCTCCAGGGAAGGCCTTGAAATCCGCGCCAGAGGACAGACTAGCGATGGCCCATCTCAAAACCCTGCATAGATGTGGGACAATCAGGTTGAAACTAGAATTGAGGGCATGGAAGCGGCAGGAACAATGGTCTCACCCCTGTGACACAGGGTGCCGTGGTCTCTGGAGTGGGGCCCTTAGCTGTGCTGGGGAGAGAATTAATGACCTCTACCCAGCCCTGGCCCCAAGTGCTTCCACCATGAAGACTGTAGGAGCCACAGAGCAAATTGTATGGCAAATGCCAGCTGGTGTCACCAGCGCCTGTGTGGACTGTGGCTTTGAAGTAATCCTATTTTGACTGGAAAAAATTTCATATTAATGTGACATCTTATATTCATGGTCTAGCTCTGCATTGAGCTTTAAGACTTAATTGAATTGGAGGTCTCTGAAGAAATCGCCAATCGCAGAGTGTGAGCCCAACTACAGGGAAGTGATAGTTCCAGCGGACGGCAGCTGGAGTGGAGTGAAAACGTGGTCTGCCACATTCGGTGTGCATTTCACTCGGGGCGTGGGGTGACGATGGTGTGGGGCACAGATGTGCCACTTCTGTGCCTGTAACGCCCTTGTTGATACACTCCGGTTGCCCTCTAACCTGTCCCATGCCTGTGTAAAGAGAATGGGAGAATTTCTCATTATTTGGCTTAAGTTCAAACAAAATGCTCATATCTATTATTGGAACCGAGACCGATTCGGCTATATGACTCTCCGTGAGTGTGGAGACTTACTGGCTTGGTGTGAAGATAGCAGGTTTTTATGGATAATTTAAGTCCCACTCCCTGCCAGAACTCTCTACAAACAAGTCCAAGTGGTATCAGCTCCACAAATCAGCTACAGACTACGCTGTGTTCTTCGATGTGATATTCTATAAGTGGAACGGGGTCTTTTAGGGACTTTTCTGAAGCGCACCAAGTTAGTTCAGTATGAGGAACTGCGAGTCATTTTTCAAAGAGCCGGTAGGTGCTGCATCGGAGCCCTTTAGTGATCAATAGAGGCATCACGTCTCCTCTAATTCTGCTGGAGTATTTCATTTTTGAGTTGGGTGTTGGACTAGTGCGTTATAAAGGTATTCGTCCATCCATCCACTCATCCATCCGTTTAGCCATCCTTCCATTCATTATAATTAAATAATTGCATGGATATATGGGTAACAATCTGAGTGACAAATTTACCAAGGAGAGAGGCAAGCATTGCTGCCATGGGAACCAACAATAGGGAACTCTGTGAGGTTTCCCTGAAGAAGTGACAATTTAGCTGAGATTTTTAGGTTGAGAGGTAGATAACAAACCTCTTCCAATATGTTTACCTGTCTTCCCTGCCCCTCGTTGACTCCACACTTGTCTGAATGCAATTGAAGGGTGGCCACTGTCTGAGGCACTGTCCCCAACCCTCAATGGCTCCTAATAACAGCAAAGGCCACGTTCTGGGGCACTGGGATCCTTCTGGCTCACCGGAGGGGCTGCACACAGCTCTGCTCCAGGTTCAGGAGAGGAGAGACGTGAACTCCAGGAGAGCCCTCTATCACGCTGGGGACAGGAGTGGTGTGTCTGTGAGCCTGTGTGAGTGCGTGTGTGCCTGTGGAGTGGGATGCTGATTTGCCCCATGTGCCTCCATTCTTATGACAGTGGCTACCATTTATTTAATTTACTTCCTATTCTTTCTGTTTTCATGGAATTCTTTCCCATTACTTCACTTTGTTAATTCCTCCTCACCCTTGAAGCCTGAGTTTAGGCACCAAATGCCTCTAGAATACTTGAGAGCATGGTGAGAGACACAGCCTGGACGTCTAGCAGATCCCGTGCACCTGTCCAGGTCTCCTTAGGAGCAGGCACGGTGGCTCTCCAGTGCTGTCTGGGCTGGGGCCTGCTTCAGGTGCACCGTGAACATTTATTCCACCATGAATGCATGATATGAGTTTGGCGTAGGGAACATGCTGCTCCATGCTCCCTCTGAAGCCCCTATGGGAGGATCCCTCCCACCTCTTGCAGCTGCTGTGGCTTCCAGCAGTCCTTGGCCCTTCGGTTGGTGGACATATCACTCCACCCCGCCTCTGTCTTTGCATGGCGTTCTCCCTGTGTGTCCGTGTCTCTGTGTCTTCTCTACTAATAAGGACACTGGTCATAATTCGGAGGGTGGCAGGTCTTTATTCTTGGGCTGCAGGGGCTGAGCATTCAGGTAGAGACGGTCTGGGGACCCCAGCCCTGGAGACAGCTGGGAGCCCGTCATGGCCAGAGAAGGTTTCTGTGTCTCATTTGCATGGTCCCTTCAGAGGCCCTGGGAGCAGTGTCTTCATGTAGCTGTCTGATTTGTTTTGAACAATATTATATTTTTCTTAACGAAGCTCTCCTAATAATATTAACAGAGAAGGCCCCAAAACTCATCTTGGGCACTTGGCAGGGCTAATGGCTGAGTTATTTGGCGATGGAGGTTCACAGATAAAGAGACACAGAATAACAAAATGAAGCAAAAACACAAAACCAGCTTTCGGAGATCTGCTACCTTGCTAATTTCCTCCTTGCATTAGGCATGGCTGTGACTTGCTTTGGCCAACAGAATGTGTGAAGAATTATTGCAAGTTACTCCCAGGTAAAAGCCTTTAAGAGTGACTGCGTGATTTGATTAGTTTCCGGTGGCTGCCATAATGAAGTACCACAAACTGGGTGTCTTAACACAGCAGACACGTATTGTCTCACAGTTCTGGAGGCTTTAATTCTGGAGCCAAGGTGTCAGCTGGTCCATGCTCCCTCTGAAGCCTCTAGGGGAGGATCCCTCCCACCTCTTGCAGCTGCTGTGGCTTCCAGCAGTCCTCGGCCCTTCGGTTGGTGGACATATCACTCCACCCCGCCTCTGTCTTTGCATGGCGTTCTCCCTGTGTGTCCGTGTCTCTGCGTCTTCTCTACTAGTAAGGACACTGGTCATATTAGATGTAGGACCCACCCTCGTCCAGTACAACCTCATTTAGTTAGGTATCTGCGACAACCCCATTTCCAAATAAGGTCGCACTCTGCTGCACTGGGAGTTAGTTCTTCAAGATATCTTTTGAAGGACACAATTTGACCTCTAACCATGATTTCCTGTTATTTATTTTCCCTTGCTGCAATGACCAGGTCTGCCGGCCTGCGGCCCTGACTCAGGACAATGTGAGCAGAGCCCCCAAGTTGAGCATGTAGTCCGAACAAGGACAACATTTTTTAAAAAACTTTTAAGCCAGTGAGGTTTTTTGATTATTTATTAACAAGAAAATTTAGCCTGTCCTGACTGACAGACCAATGTAAATCTTAATACTCCACTTTTGTATTTTTGTTGTTGTTGTTTATAGCTTTGTAGAATATCTGTTCACTCACTGCATCAATTCTTTCTTCCCCCAGCACATTTCAGGTGAAGCTCGATGTGGCCTTGTGATTAGATCTGGCCACCAGGATGTGAGAAGCAAAAATGTGAAATTTCTGGGTCACATCCTTGAAAAGAAACTGCTTGTTCTTCCCCTTCCCCCACATCAGATGGGCTGCAGGGGCAGCCAGGTGCACCCAACAGGGGGCAGCAGGCTGGGAATGACTGGGCAGGCAGGGGAAGGGTCCTGGCTCCAGGAGGACCTCTTGGAGAAAGAGACCTTCCTGCCCTGCATCACCCACCAACCTTAGAAGGGAGGAAAGAGCAGTTCTCTCGCTCCAGCCATCACCATTGCACGTCTCCTTAATACAGCAGCGTGGATGGCGCCCAGGTGGGTGTGCATTCCCATGTGAAACGTGAGGACTGAATGTGCCCCACCAACTTCCTCCTCTTGGCCGATTCACAGTGCCTGGCATTGCTATTATTTATTTATTTATTTGGAGAGGGAGTCTCGCTCTGTCACCCACGCTGGCGTGCAGTGGCGCAATCTTGGCTCACTGCAACCTCCACCTCCCAGGTTCAAGCAATTCTCATGCCCCAGCCTCCCTAGCAGCTGGGATTACATGTGTCCGCCACCATGCCTGGCTAATTTTTGTATTTTTAGTAGAGATGGGGTTTTACCATATTGGTCAGGCTTGTCTCAAGCTCCTGACCTCAGGTGATCCACCTTCCTCCGCCTCCCAAAGTGCTGAGATTACAGGTGTGAGCCACTGCGCTTGGCCTACTATTATTATTTTTAGTTTTTCTTATGGTTGCCTTTGTGACTTTACAGAAAACACCCTTAAACTTCGATTCCTTGCTCCCTCAGCTCGACTCCCTTATTTGTAAGATGAGGATATCAACACTCCTACTTTTTCTTCCACATCCTGCTTTCTATCAGCTGCAGTTTCACAAGGTTGTTAACATTTACATTATGTCCTACAACCACAAACAAATTTGTTCAGGTGCATTCCCAAAGTTTAAAACGAAAAGGCTGTGTTTATGTGCTGTGTAACTAGCACTCAGCGAGGGCCGAGTCAAGTAGGTGCCCGGCTTCCTGCTCTAAGCTCAGTGAGACTAAGGTGAGTCCTGGATTCTTCCGTGGTGGCAGTGCCCGAAAACCAAGTTCATTCACCCCTCACCTGATGTGTGAAGTGCCTATGGTGGACCTGCACTTTCTAGGGGCTGCAGACACAAACGTGAACAAATCAGTCCCAAATCCTTGCCCTGGCGGAGTTTCCAGTCCATCCTGGAGAGACAGGAATTAACTGAGGTGCGCAGCGCATTCAGGGGACCAGGGAAGCCAGCAAGGCAGCAGGCAGGTGTGTGTGGGTGTCAAGGCCAGATGGGGTTGCAGAAGAACCTCGCTGAGAGGGTGACATTGGAGTAAAGACCAGAAGGAGACAAAGAGAACCCAAGCTGCGACGCCCTGGGGAGGAGCATTGCCCAGAGAGGGCCAAGGAGTCCGGGGACGATGGTAGGCTGAGGTGTCCCCCACGGAGCCCAGCGAGGACTGGGGTCCCAGAGCTGCAGGGTGGGTGCTGGAAGGTCACCTGCAAGGTCACGGCTCTCTCCTCGCTGCAGAGGGAGTGTCGCAGCTGGGGGCACAGTGGCTGCCTGCAGAGCTGACCCACCCAGGGCGTGGTTCAGAGCTCAGTGCTGGTTAGGAATGGAGGGGACAGAAAGGACATCATCCCCTGTCAAGCCTGAGGGCAGCCAGAAAAACCCAGCTGAGCTGGAGGGGAGGAGGCTTCCGGACAGGTGGACAGAGACAAGGCTAGGAGGGAGGCAGAGGAGACCAGGTTTGCTGGTTCCTGTGAGAGGGTCCTGGTGGCCACTGTGGGGGGCAGGTGGCCTGCCAAGCTTCCTGGGGTGGGAATTTGGGGCAGGGCCTCGAGGTGACTGCTGGGAACTGGGAGGGGTCTAGTCTGGCAGTGTGAGGAGGGTGGCTGTCTGGGGGGCACTGGCAAGGGTCCCCTGAGCGTACCCCATGGGAGTGGCCTGGAGTCCCCAGGGAGCCCTCCAAGGCTGTCGGTGCCGGGCTCGTCCTCAGTCCAACTCCCAGACTCCCTTCTCCATGCGTGAGGGCACAGTGGGGTCACTCACCTCAACGTGCTACCACCAAGGACACGTGAGCTGGGCGTACAGTGAGCTGGGCGTACACATCCACTGTGGCTTCTTTGAGAGGAGGACAGGGCATGTGCCCGGGGCCTGCCCTGCACCCCGGCCAGTGCAGCCTGACCCGGACTGGCTGGCGTTTGCTCCCAGCCGTATTTAGTCTGGTTTCTCCTTTTTTATTATACTGGTGTGATTTAATGAAGTATGTTGTAAATGCGTTATATATACATGTGGAAAATAAGCATTGCTTCCACTAAATTTAGGTTTACTCCTTTGAAAGACTGACAATAGCAAGTTGCTAAAAACTGTATTGCTGCCAAACTAGGTGTGAGAAAACAGCTGACAAAATTATTAAATCTGGAAGAATCCCACTTGTCACCTCTTCCCACCCCGTCTTCCTTTTTATTCTGCTCTTCTGTAGTTTTATCCCCTTAGGGCCCTGGGCCAGGAGACCCCCCGCCACGTGGCCTCGTCTGCCTTCCTGACCTGAAATCCCCCCTCCTCCTCTCCCTGTTCTCAGCTCTGGGCGTTGGTCCTGAGGCTGTCCCAGCAGGAGGGAGGTGACAGCAGGAAAAGGTGAAGAGAGCCGCCGTGGCATCAGTGGACCTGGGTTCCCTTGCCAGCCATGTCTGTTACATGGCAATCTCCCCAGCACTTCTGAGCCTCAGGGAATTATTGGAAACATTGGTGTGATAATAACTCACCTTTCAGCACAGGAGAGAGGACCACAGCAGTGTTAGCTGGGAAAGCTGCGGCTTTGGAGGCCAACTCTCCTTTGAATCCTGCAGCTTCCTCCTTTTGGCTGTGTGACTTTGACAAGACACTCACCCAGTGCATTTTCATTTCCTCAAGGGCAAAATATTTGAGACGACATCACGTGCATGAAGCACTTTGCACTGTGCGTGACACACGTAAGTGCTGGTGGTACCGGTGTGGTCATATTTACACATGGAAGAAAGGCCAGAAGGAAAATTCCAGACACTATGGTGGTGTTATGGCAAGTTTCACTTAATTTCTTTAACAATGATGCACACCATAAATGTATACAATCTTTATTTGTCAATTAAAAAAAGATGTGAATAAAATTTTTTCCCAAATTTTATATAATGAATAAATGAATATATATATATATATATATATATAATATACATAACATTACTTTGAAACACCAGGAATAATGTTATAAAATAACACCAACAACCAGCTGTGCCTGCACATCCATCCCACAAAGCTTACCTGGACCCTCCCTTTCCTCTAAAACCTTTGCTTATTATTAATGCAGTAATAAAGTGGTGAGGTATGTAGGAATTTACTTTTTTTTCCAACCTAAAAATGATTAAGTTAGGCACATTTGTAAGCTGCAAAATATTAGATTGAAAATTAAACAGAATGTTTACAATACTTAAGTGGCCACGCTGCATTAGGAAGAAGTTTGGCACTATGTTGAATAGGGGTGGTGAGAGAGGGCATCCCTGTCTTGTGCCAGTTTTCACAGGGAATGCTTCCAGTTTTTGCCCATTCAGTATGATATTGACTGTGGGTTTGTCATAGATAGCTCTTATTATTTTGAGATACATCCCATCGATACCTAATTTATTGAGAGTTTTTAGCATGAAGGGTTGTTGAATTTTGTCAAAGGCCTTTTCTGCATCTATTGAGATAATCATGTGGTTTTTGTCTTTGGTTCTGTTTATATGCTGGATTACATTTATTGATTTGCGTATGTTGAACCAGCCTTGCATCCCAGGGATGAAGCCCACTTGATCATGGTGGATAAGCTTTTTGATGTGCTGCTGGATTCGGTTTGCCAGTATTTTATTGAGGATTTTTGGATCAATGTTCATCAAGGATATTGGTTTGAAATTCTCTTTTTTGGTTGTATCTCTGCCAGGCTTTGGTATCAGGATGATGCTGGCCTCATAAAATGTGTTAGGGAGGATTCCCTCTTTTTCTATCGATTGGAATAGTTTCAGAAGGAATGGTACCAGTTCTTCCTTGTACCTCTTGTAGAATTTGGCTGTGAATCCACCAGGTCCTGGACTCTTTTTGGTTGGTAAGCTATTGATTATTGCCACAATTTCAGAGCCTGTTATTGGTCTATTCAGAGATTCAACTTCTTTCTGGTTTAGTCTTGGGAGGGTGTATTTGTCGAGGAATTTATCCATTTCTTCTAGATTTTCTGGTTTATTTGCGTAGAGGTGTTTGTAGTATTCTCTGATGGTAGATTGTATTAGTGCTGGAAGTTCTGGCCAGGGCAATCAGGCAGGAGAAGGAAATAAAGAGTATTCAATTAGGAAAAGAGGAAGTCAAATTGTCCCTGTTTGCAGATGATATGATTGTATATCTAGAAAACCCCATCGTCTCAGCCCCAAATCTCCTTAAGCTGATTAGCAACTTCAGCAAAGTCTCAGCATACAAAATCAATGTACAAAAATCACAAGCATTCTTGTACACCAATCACAGACAAACAGAGAGCCAAATCATGAGTGAACTCCCATCACAATTGCTTCAAAGAGAATCAAATACCTAGGAATCCAACTTACAAGGGACGTGAAAGACCTCTTCAAGGAGAACTACAAACCACTGCTCAATGAAATAAAAGAGGATACAAACAAATGGAAGAACATTCCATGCTCATGGGTTGGAAGAATCAATATCGTGAAAATGGCCATACTGCCCAAGGTAATTTATAGATTCAATGCCATCCCCGTGAAGCTACCAATGACTTTCTTCACAGAGTTGGAAAAAACTACTTTAAAGTTCATATGGAAGCAAAAAAGACCCTGCATCGCCAAGTCAATCCTAAGCCAAAAGAACAAAGCTGGAGGCATCACACTACCTGACTTCAAACTATACTACAAGGCTACAGTAACCAAAACAGCATGGTACTGGTACCACAACAGAGACATAGATCAATGGATCAGAACAAAGCCCTCAGAAATAATGCCACATATCTACAACTATCTGATCTTTGACAAACCTGACAAAAACAAGCAATGGGAAAAGGATTCCCTATTTAATAAATGGTGCTGGGAAAACTGGCTAGCCATATGTAGAAAGCTGAAACTGGATCCCACCTTATACAAAAATTAATTCAAGATGGATTAAAGACTTACATGTTAGACCTAAAACCATAAAAACCCTAGAAGAAAACCTAGGCAATACCATTCAGGACATAGGCATGGGCAAGGACTTCATGTCTAAAACACCGAAAGCAATGGCAACAAAAGCCAAAATTGACAAGTGGGGTCTAATTAAACTAAAGAGCTTCTGCACAGCAAAAGAAACTACCACCAGAGTGAACAGGCATCCTACAAAATGGGAGAAAATTTTCGCAAGCTACTCATCTGACAAAGGGCTAATATCCAGAATCTACAATGAACTCAAACAAATTTACAAGAAAAAAACAAACAACCCCATTAAAAAGTGGGCGAAGGACATGAACAGACACTTCTCAAAAGAAGACATTTATGCAGCCAAAAAACATATGAAAAAATGCTCATCATCACTGGCCATCAGAGAAATGCAAATCAAAACCACAATGAGATACCATCTCACACCAGTTAGAATGGCCATCATTAAAAAGTCAGGAAACGACAGGTGCTGGAGAGGATGTGGAGAAATAGGAACACTTTTACGCTGTTGGTGGGACTGTAAACTAGTTCAACCATTGTGGAAGTCAGTGTGGCGATTCCTCAGGGATCTAGAACTAGAAATACCATTTGACCCAGCCATCCCATTACTGGGTATATACCCAAAGGACTATAAATCATGCTGCTATAAAGACACATGCACACGTATGTTTATTGTGGCACTATTAACAATAGCAAAGACTTGGAACCAACCCAAATGTCCAACAACGATAGACTGGATTAAGAAAATGTGGCACATATACACCATGGAATACTATGCAGCCATAAAAATGATGAGTTCATGTCCTTTGTAGGGACATGGATGAAACTGGAAACCATCATTCTCAGTAAACTATCACAAGGACAAAAAACCAAACACCGCATGTTCTCACTCATAGGTGGGAATTGAACAATGAGAACACATGGACACAGGAAGGGGAACATCACACTCCGGGGACTGTTGTGGGATGGGGGGAGGGGGGAGGGACAGAATTAGGAGATATACCTAATGCTAAACGACGAGTTAATGGGTGCAGCACACCAACGTGGCACATGGATACATATGTAACAAACCTGCACATTGTGCACATGTGCCCTAAAACTTAAAGTATAATAATAATAATGATAAAGAAAAAAAAAAAGAAAGAAAGAGAGAAGTTTGGCAAGAAGACATTTCCATTGGTAAAAAGGCTTCCAGATACCTCATACTGGCCTCATTGACTTTCCCTGGATGGGATCACTATTCAAATCTGCCAGAAACATCAGCAGACTCTTTCTAGAGCTATTCACTTTGTAAATGGGAAGTTAGTTCTGTCTAAAAATATGCAAAATACATTAGAAGGTAATTGCAAGACATTCAGGATTTGAGAAACTTGCTTTGATGACTTTTAATGGCAAAATATACTATCTTCCATTGGGCATGAGTTTATTTTGTTGGTAATGCTAATTGTTCAAACAGCCTTAAATGGCTTAAAAAACCTGGCAAACACTTGTCTAATACCTCGAAGCAGATGGACAAATTTCTAATTAAATCTAAATTTATTCTTGATCTCTAACTTCCTTCAGTAAAAGACAAAGATCTTAGCGCACTTTGACTTTGCCATGAACCCCTCCCCCTCAGCCTCCCCCTCTTGCTGCTTGGAGAGCAGCGCTTCCCAAACTCTCCAAGGGGGAGGATCGACCTCATTACTTTTTACACATGTCCCAATCGGATTGGGAATAGCACTGATTTAGAACTTCTGCTTCAGCATTTTAAAAATCCACAAACTTTAGTCTTTTCATTAGTTTCTTCTTTTTAAAAATTGATTTAAAAATTAGCAGTTAGATTTATCAACTTTTTTTTCTTTTACTGATTTCTTGGCTTGCTATTACACTATCTCTCCCCTTCTGGGTTTACTTTCCTTCTTGCTAAGCACATATTTTTGGTAGTTTTTTCTTCCCTCCGAGGGAGGGTTCTTAATTAGTAAATTCTCAGTTTTCATAAGCCTGGAAATTTCTTTATTCTATCTTTATTATTGAGTGATCATGTGTCTGGATACAGAATTGTAAATTGACAGTGTATTTTCTTTAACATTCCAATGATACTACTTCATTGTGTGCTGATTTGAAAATTTTATAGCTGATTTGAAATCTGCCATCATTCTAATTGCATGTAATTTTTCTAGTCATGTGTAAGATTTTCTCTTTATTCTTGATGTTTGGTCTAGGTGCTTTCCCCACTTCTTCCCACCCTTGCACATGTGATGCTCTCTACATAAATGAGTTTTCAGCAGCCCCTATTTGTGGCTGGAAGAGCTCAATCTCAGCTCCTGAAATGAGAATGGCTTCCATTCCTTGTACTGGTGGGTGCTTCGGACCTGTTGCTGCATGGGAACCTGGACTCTTAATTGCTTCTGAGTGTTTCTGGATGGAAAACCTTCTCTAGATACACCCATTTCCATGTGGCTTTTTTCCTTCCTGTTTAAGGAAGAGGGAACATACATGTGCACATTATACTTGAGCTTGGCTAGACTTTTCAAACATAGATTTATATATGTTTTGGTGGCTGTTTTCATTTTGAGGCAGAGTCAACACTCTTTTCCTTCCACTAAGTAAACTAAAATCCCTAGTCATTATATAGGAAACAAATATAAGGAGACTCTGAATAATAGAGAGAAGAAAGTAGATGCCCAGAGAGGTTGGGACCCAAGGAATGACACAACGGTACATTCTACGGGTTTTCTTTTTGCCTCATATATACTAGACATGGAGCTGAAAAACCTGACAACTCAGCAAGGCCAGTTGGCACAGACAGAAAGCCCTCTTGCTATAGGATCAGGAGAGAGCAATCTAACAAAACAGAAAACTTTACAATAACTTCTCTTCTCTAGCAAAAGATGACAAAATAGAAAGAAAAGACATAAACCTACAAATTCCAGAAGCTGCATGAACCTCAAGCAGAATAAACCCAAGTAAATTTACACTAAGACATAGCATCACCAAATTTCTAAAAACTAAAGATAAAAAAATATTGAAAGCAATAATAAAGAAGTGGACCTTACCTAGAGGAAAGAAACAATTTTGATGACTTTGGATTTTTTTTTTTTTTATGGGAACCCATGGAATGATTTTCAAGTGCTGAAAGGAAAGAACTGTCAACCCCGAATCATATATTCAGTGAAAATATTCTTTAGAAATAAAGAGGAAATCTAAACAGTGTCAGATGAATGAAAACTAAAATAATTTGTCTCCAGCAGACCTACTCAAAAAGAATGGCTAAAGGAGTTCTCTTAAGAGGAAGGAAATGATAAAAGGGAATCTTGAACCATCATAAAGCAAAGAAGAACAAGGTAAACAAAAATATGGGTAAATATAATAGAATTTGTTTCTCCTCTTGACTTTTCTAAATCGTGTTTAATGGTTGAAACAAGAATTAAATCACTTTCTGATAAAGTTCTAAATATATGAAAAGGATATATTAAAGATAACTATAATTAGGGGAAAGTAAGGAATGTAAAAGGAGGTAAGGTTTTTATATTTGATTTGAACTGGTAAAATGATGAAACCAATAGACAGTGTTACACTAAGAAGGATTACAGATAAATTAAAATCAAATTCTAAAAAAAGTTCAAGTAATCCACAGGAAGACATGAAAAAGAACTGAGAGAAACAAAAAAACAGCAAGAACAAGCAGGAAAAGAAAAAGTCAGTCATGAGACCTAACATATCAATGATTACATTAAATGTAAATTGTCTAAATACATCAATTAAAAGACAGAGATTGGCAGAATAAATTAGAACGCATGACATAACTATAAGCTTTCAACAAGAAACTTACCTTAACAATATAGCACAATTGAAAGGATAGAAAAAGATACATCATGCAAACATTAATCAAAGGAAAGCAGTAGTGGCTATATCAGTATGATAAGAAAAGTATCAAATCAATAATATAAGCTCCCACCTCAAGAATCTAGAAAAAAGGTAAAATAAATGCAAAGCAAGCAGAAGGAAGGAAATAAGAGCAGAAGTCAATAAAATTGAAAACAGAAAAACAATAGAGAAAAATCAATGAAACAAAAAGCTGGTTTTTTGAACAGACCAATCAAATTGACAAAGCTCTAGCAAGGCTGGCAAAGAAAAAAGAAGAAAAAAAAAGTTACTAGGAATGAAAATAGGATCTTACAAACCTCACAGGCATTTCAAAATGATAAGGGAATTCTGGGAACAATTATACATCCATAAATTTGGCAACTTAGATGAAATGAACTAATTCTTTGAAAAACATAAACTGTCACAGCACACCTAATGTAAAAATGAATACAAGGAATAGCTTTATATATATTAAGTAAATTTAATTCATAGTTTAAAATTTGTCATAAATTAAATCTCCAAGCCCAGATGGTTTCACTGGAGACTTCCACCAAATGCTTAAAGAATTATTGTCACATTTACACAATCTATTCTAGAAAATGAAAGAGAAGGGGAACATTTTCTAATATTTTATTAAATGAGTATTACTTTGATGCCAACACTAGACAGTACAAAAAAAGAAAACTATAAGCCAGTGTCCTTCATGAATATAGATGCAAGAATTCTTTACAAAAAAATTAGCAAATAAAATTCAGCCATGTATGGAAAATTATACACCCTGACCAAATAGCATTTATTTCAGGGATACAAGCTGGCTCAATATTCAAAAATCAATTAATGTAATTAATTATTTTAACAGGCTAAATAAATCACATTCTCATATCAATCAATACAGCGAAATCACTTAACAAAATTCAACATCCATTCATGTTAAAAAAAACAACCTCAGAGAAACAGAAATAGATGGCAACTTTTCAACTTGATAAAGGGCATCTGCACAAATCCTCCAGCTAACATTATATTTAGTAGTGAAATACTGAATGCTTTTTCCTTAAGATTGGAAAAAAAGCAAAGATGTCTGTTCTCATTACTCTTATTCAACATTGTGCTGGAAATTTGAGCCAGTTTAATCAGGCAAGAAAATAAAATAAAAGGCATATAGATCAGAAAGAGAACGTACAATTCTCCCTATTAGATAACATGGTGGTCTGTATAGACAATCCCAAGGAATCTTTCAAAAAACTCCTGGAACTAGTAAATGAGTTAAGCAAGGTGGCAATATACAAGATAAATATACAAAAACTTCTATATACTGGCAATGAACACATTGAAACTGACATTAAAAATACAAGTACCATTTCCAACCACCCCCAAAACTGAAATACTTAAGTGCAAATCTAACAAAACATATACAGGATGCATACGCAAAATACAGATGAAAGAATCAAAGAATATTTAAATAAATGAAGGGTCATGCTGAGTTCATGAATTGGAAGATTCATCATTTTGAAGATATCGTTTCTCTCTAAATATTAATAGACATGAAGGTTTAACACAATTCCTTTCAAAATTCCAGCAAGGCTTTTTGTAGACATATTCGAGATTATTGTAGAATTATATTGAAATGCAAGGGAACTAAAATAGCTAAAATAATTTTCAAAAACAAGGTTAAAATGGGAGCAGTCTATTGAATTTCAGACTTATTATGTAACTACAGTAATCAAGACTGCATGGCGTTGGTAGAAGGCAGCTGTGTAGATCAGTGCAAAAGAATAGATAATCCAGATATATACCTCACACAAATACAAACAACTTACTTTTGAAAAAGGTGCAAAAGCAATTTAATGGAAGAAAGATAGCCTTTTTTTTAATAGCAAATGGTGCTGGAGTAATTTGACATTCCTATGTCCAAAACAAAACAAAAACAAACCCTGTAACCTAAACCTCATATCCTATACAAAAATTAATGCAAAATGGATATAAGATGGTAAAATGTAAAACTGTAAAAGTTTTAGAGAAAACATACAGAAAATTTTCTAACCTAGGGCCATCTAAAGAGTTCTTAGATTCTAGACCAAAACTACGAGCCACAAAAGAAAAATTTGATAAACTGGATTTCATAAAAATAAAAAAACTTCTGCTCCATGATAGACCTTGCCAGGAGGATACAAGACAATTTACAGAAATCGAGAATGTATTTGCAAACTACATATCTGAAAATGATTAGTATCTAGAATATATAAGAAGTTTTCAAAATCCAACAGTAAAAGAGCAAACAATCCAATTAGAAAATTCACATAAGACGTAGACAGACATTTCATCTAAGAGGACATACAGATGGCAAATAAGCACATAAAAATATGCTCAATATCATTAGCCATTAGGGGAATGCAAATTAAAATTGCAATGAGATATTATACATCTATCAGAATGGCTAAAATAAAAAATAATGACAATACCAAGGCCTGGTGAGAATGAGGAGAGACTGGGCCACTCAGACTTCTCTTGTGAAATGCAAAATGGTATAGCCATTTTGTAAAACAGTTTGACAGTTTCTTAAAAAACTAACCTTGCAACTACCATATGACCCAATAATTTCACTCCCAAGCATTTTTCCCAGATAAGTAAAATCATATGCGCACATAAAAATCTATGTATGACTGTATACAAAAGTTTTATTTTTTATTTATTTTTATTTTTATTTTTTTTTTGAGACAGAGTTTCCCATTGTTGCCCAGGCTGGAGTATAGTGGTGTGATCTCAGCTCACTGCAACCTCTGCTTCTCAGGTTCAAGCAATACATATGCCTCAGCCTCCCCAGTAGCAGGGACTACAGGTGCGTGCCACTACACCTTGCTAATTTTGTATTTTTTTTTTTAGTAGAGATGGGGTTTCACCATGTTGGCCAGGCTGGCCTCAAACTCCTGACCTCAAGTGGTTCACCTGCCTTGCCCTCCCAAAGTGCTAGGATTACAGGTGTGAGTCACCGTGCCCAGCCAGCAGTTTCATTTGTAATAGGCCTAAGCTAGAAACAACCTAGATGTCCTTCATCAGTGAATGGTTAGGCAAATTCTGGTACACCCATGCTGTGGAACTCTACTCTGCTAATAGGAAGGAGTGGATTATTAATGTGTGTAATGCCTTGGATGGATCTTCAGGGATTTATGCTGTGTGGAAAAGAGCGCATTTGTATAGCATCATTGAAACGACAAAATTATTGAAATAGAGAACAGATTAGTGGTTTGCAGAGGCTAAAGATGGAGTGGCAGCAGGAGGAATGATGAGAAGGCGAGAGGGGCGATCCTGTGTGGCTGTATTGTTCGTTATCTTGCCTGTCTCTGGGTCAACATCCTGGGGTGTTGTTATACTGTAGTTTTGAAAGATGTTGCCACAGAGGAACCGGGAAAAGGGTAGATGGGATCCCTTTGCATTATTTCTTACAACTGCAAGGGAATCTCAAAATAAAAAGTTTAAAGACATTTTATCTATACTGGGGGATTTAGAGCAGAATGAAGAGATCAAGGTGTGAATTTACAAGGTCACGTGACTAGAAGCAAACGAACATTGGTTAAATATTATAGTAAATCAAATTATTGCCTTGAAAATGTGTATAACATGAGGACCAGCCTATCAGTGGTAGAAGGAAGATGCTTGACCTCTAAGTGAATTATTGCTAAATTATCTGCTCTTGACTAAGTGATGTATATGAAACAATTATGGAACAAAAGTCTAGAAATATTTGATTAACAATCACAGTCTTTCCTATATAACTTGTAAAAGTTGTGAGATAAAAGAATGAAATAAAAAAATGAGTTGAGCCATCTGAGACTTTTTCTTTAAAGAACCTAGGCTCTTTGACGGTGGGATTCCACTTTCCAGTTAGGCAAATGACCTGCTGACTTCTCTCAATAAATATTTTTTCCACTGGACAGTGCTTTTCAGGTTGGCCTACTCCCCTTCTCCAGGCGTCTCCCTGTGAAATTCAGCACACCAACAAAATCTCCCTTCTTTCTTCTCCTCTTTCTATTTTTAATGCACAGAATATTATATTTTATAATGAATCCAAGAAGGCTGTAAAACAGATTAAAATCTGTTTCATGTCAATTCCAATGCTTAGCACTGCTTCTCTTCAGCTAAATTTCCTATTACAATCAGAATTTAAATATTCTAATCAATTTGTTGTAGAAACTCCTATGGCTCCCTGGGCCATTTGCAGGAAAACCCTCATCAGTTTTTCCTTTTATTTCTCCTCTGCCTCCTGGTTTTTCCCCTTCTACTTCTTCGTCTTCCTCTTTCCCTCCTTCTCCCCCTCTTTCCATTCCCTTCTCTTCCTCCTCCTCCTCCTCCTCTTTCTTTTTTCTGTAGATGGAGATTTCATTGTGCTTGGGGTGACTGATTGAATTTTACCTGAGCTAAATTATAGCTGCACATTCTAGTAATTGCAGGGGGCCACACAGAGGAACAAAGCGTTGACTGCTGTTGTACTGGGATTTCCCAGATGTATAATTTCAAATTGATATGGAAAAAAGGCTTGCAATGCATTAATAATAGCGTACAATGTAACTCAGTTGGCCAAGGGTGAGCGGAGGCTTTATTTTCTTAGCTACAAAACAAGCTATAGACCTCAGGTGACTAGCATTTATTGTTAGAATGGGTTTTCTATTGCATACCTTCTGAAACACAAAATAGGAAAAGATTTATACCAAATCCTGCGTTCATTCACGGCACCCTGCACTGCATACCCAGAGAGCATATGTGAACTGTAAAAGCACTGGGTTGTGGTTATTTTTTCCCTTTTTACTCAGTAGTTCAAAAAGCAGAGGTTTTTCTGTAATTCAAAAGCACCCATCCACCACTCGAGGAAGGAACAGGTCACCCAGGCTATTTCTTTTATACGGTGTCATTATTCTCTACCTAGCACCTGACAAATACCACTCTTGTGACGTCAAAAAAACAAAAAAAGGTAAGGAAAGAAGAAAAAAAGAAATCAGAGGGAAGTTATATAGTTTCCTTGATATCTGACGGCCCTGGGCCGTGAAAGCTTTCTTTATCTTAGAACATTGGCACATGTGTGTGCCGGGCCATGTTCTTACAGGACAAAGAGAAGGCAAGGTGTGTGTTTCTAAATCAAGCCCAAGTTACAGGAATGAAGAAATTTTGCACAATTACGTACTAGACTCAAACTCAAAGGGTATTTTTTAAAGTGTGGCAGAAAATGTATTTTGGTGTCATCTGTGTCTTTTTACCAATACATGGACTACTTGGGCCGTGCAGGCGGAAGTCATCAGAGAGTCTGACAGAATGAGCTGTCGGTTGAAGCCAACAGCTGGTTAACATCACAGTATTTAGGTAGTGTTTCACGAAAATCATTTCTTTGGCTCTTCCCAACAACTGGGGAGTAGCTTTATTTTTTCTGCTTCATGGTAGACGAACCTGAGATGCTGAGAGGTTGAAATTCTGAGAAGGTGCAGAGGCTGGAGGAAGCGCTGGGCGTGTCTGATTCTAGAGACGGGTCCTGTACCTTCATGATGCTTGCATCTGAATGGCTCCATCCGATGGTCGGGCCAGCTCTGGGGTTCGCTTCTGTTGAGGAGGTGCTGGGAGACAGTGCAGGCCCCTCCTTACCGTGACAATGGCGTGGCCTTGTGTGCAGGAACCTCCCCACCCTGGTTATCCGCCCTTAGAAGAGACGTGCAAGAAGGCAGCAGGGATCCCCAAGGGCACTTCTCTGTTTAACATTGGGCCCCGCTTTTCTCCCACGGTTTGCACAAGCTCAGGACTTCTTGTAGGGTGGAACGCCAGAGGGTGCTCTGCAAAGAAGGGGCTCGGTGTTCTTCGTGTCTCCCAGGAAAGCTGGTGTGGGCATTTATTTTTATCAAGCTTCACATCCTAGGGAATGGTGCTGACTTTTCCTTGGAGATGAAATGTGGTAACAGGGGTTGGGGAGCCACTCGGACCCTAGTGTGCCTTCCTGATGTGCTGTGTGGGGGCCTGGGAGTGGGCCAGCCAGCTGGGGGCGGCGCTTCTCTTCCTCTTGGCTGTGTAACCCTGGCTGGGATGGGGATGGATGTCCACCTCCCAGGGCTCCTTGAAGTCAGGACCGCGGCAGTCTCCTCCCAGCGGTCTCACTGCCGGATGCGTCCAGCGCCGTCTGCCCCACACCCTCTCCAGTGACCTCATTTTACCAATTCTGTTCCCTGGTTCCACAGTCCTCATCTGAACGTGAGCTCTCTCAGGACACAGGGTGAGGACCACGTCTCTGCTGAATCCCAGCCCAGAGGAGCTTCTGGTAGATGGCTGACATGCAGCAGGTATTGGAGAGAAGAGCACAATCCTTTGCCACCCTGAAAACATGGCTGCCAGCACTCTTCTTATGTACCTGGTCTTTCTAACTCTTAGTTCCTTTATTTAGGGTCTATCTTAGAGCTGGCATATCACCATATTGGCCAGGCTGGTCTTGAACTTCTGACCTTGTGATCTGCCCACCTCAGCCTCCCAAAGTGCTGGAATTACAGGCGTGAGTCACTGCGCCTGGCCTATCAGTAGTTATAACCAGACAAACTGAAGTTATTTGGGTTCTCCATAGTTAGATGTAAAAGAGTGCTGAGACCCAAATGCTTGAGACCCACTGTGGTAGAAGATTCTAGAAAAATTCCTTGGGGGCCACCTGATACTCACAGTCGTCACCTCTCTCACTCCTTCCTGCCGAGGTGACATTTGTGTCATTATTCACCACAGATGCTCCTGACGCCAAAATTACCACAGCCCCAGGCCAGGGGAGCAGAGACTACCCCGCCTCTCGGGCCCCAGGAGCCTCACCCTCCCATGTGCTGGAGGTTACAGGGTGTATAGTGTGGCCAGGGTGACATCCTGTTTCAGCCTCTTCAAGGAGTAGCTGCTAATATGGCCTCTCACCCCGCCAGCACCCTGCAGACAGTCTGCCCACGGCTGGCGCCCTTCATGACCACGGGCCCAGCAGCCCCAGGCTCCTGCAGTCACACTGTCGGTGCAGGTGCTGGGCAGGGGCTCCTGTGAGGGACGTCCCTGTCACAACCATCTCCTTGGAGCTTCTCCTTCTCCCACTCGCCCCCCTGATGCCTTCGACCTCAGGCCACATTCCCACATTTCCCTCTCCCGTGGTTCCAGGAGGCCCTGCTACATCTCCAGGCGATGTATTCTGCCCTGGGATTCCCGCCAGCTCCTGAGATGTGTGACTCCCAGGTGAGGAGGTGAGATGGAAGCAGAGCCCCACCACTGGAATGTCGACTGTGTGTGTTGTGTAATTGTGTGTGCACTCGCACATGTGTACTCACGTATATTTGTGTGTGCATGTGTGTTGCGTGTTCATGTATGCACTTGCACATGTGTACCCGTGTGTGCTGTGTGCTCATGTGTGTACCCATATGTGTGCACTCATTTCTGTGCACGTACGTTGTTTACTCGTGTGTGTGCATGTATTGTGTAATTGTGTGTGCACTTGTGTATATGTACTTGTGTGTGTGTTGTGTCCTTGTGTGTGCAGTCTTGCATGTGTACTCGTGTGTGTAATGTCCTTGTATGCACTCGTGTGTTATGTGCTCGAGTGTGTGTATGAGCACTCATGTGCACCTTTCCCTGTGACCCTGTGTCCCATCCCACTGCACACTCACTGCACTGATGGCAGGGAGGGCCTTGCTCTGAAGGCACCGGAGTCTTCGTGGATGGCCACAGAGGGGGCATTAAGCATCCTTGCCACAGAGGTGGCATTAAGTGGGCTGCGTGTCTACACGTTCCAGACGTGTTGCTCCATCCAGTTGTGAAGTGTGTGGAGTGTGCACAGCTTTATCCTTTTGTGCTATTTATCGTCCTCTGAGCTCATGCTCTTTTCTCAAGACCTTCCAAGAAAATCCGTGTTACCTACTATTTGCACCCATGTAAGATTATGTTTTGTATTTTAAATATTTAACTAAGAAATGAAATAAAAGGCTCTATTTTCTCAAAAAAAGTGGGTTTTGAAGCATGGCTGTGACCTGTTACACAGGGGAGAGGGATGCCTTTTCGTCATTTTGCTGTAATTTGTGGTGAGTTACCCGTGCACAGATGACTGAGCTAGCGCACCTGGGTTTTATCCTTCCTGTCCTTCACCCCCAAATAAAAAGAAGACTGTACCTGAGAATAACAATAAGGATCTTCATTTTGTGGGGAAGAGGTTGCAAAATACAGCTTTCTCTAGGAGATGCACCCGCAACTTGGAGCTATCAAACCAGAAATGGCCAATGAAAGTCTTCTCCCTGCCCCCTTCCTGGCGTCCTGCTTCTATGGTCTGTCCCTTGGGGGGGTGCCCGCCCATCCTGAGTCTGGCAGCCTGGTGTCCGCTGACCCGGGAGTGCCCTTCAATCTCTAATTTCTGTGATTCTAAGCCTGAGTTCATTATCTAGGAAAGCACATTAAAAATAATGGCAAGAAAAGCACTTCAACGCCTCTCACAAATTATAGCAGTCGGATGCAATTTGGATTAGATAAAATATATATGTATTTTACGGAACAAACATGCAGACAATAAAATTTTGTTTAATGGTGACCATATTATTCAGTGACTCAGTCATGGAACTCAAAATTTTTTATTGAATATTCCTTTTGAGTTCACATAACTGAACCGATATCTTTCCCCAGTTGTGTTTAGAGCTATTCCCCTTCACCCCGATCATTGATTCGGGTGATTTTAGAGGGTCACTTGCCAGCACGGACGGGCATCAGGACATTGGACTAAAGGGAATACGTGCTCTCCGGACTGAACTCCTCTAGCCGAGTCCTGGGGCTGGGAATGGGGTGGGGGCCGAGGGTGCTCTAGTTGCCCTCTCTGATGAGACAGTCCCCAGCAGGGTTGTTGGCGCATAAACAGTGAGGGCTGGAGGCCCCAGACAGCTGGAGGGTTGAGCGTCAGCCTCATGCAGGTGCAAGTCACAGGACATCTGGATGCAGCCTGACTCCAAGCTTGGAGGCAGATTCTTTTGGCCTTGAATACTGCCAGCCAGACGTCTAGGCATTGCACATCCCAGTAAGGGTCTTGTGTCCCTTTTCAGAATGAGAAAAACTTTCCCTGAACTCTCCTTTCTCCTCCAGGTCTTATTGGCCAGAATTATGCTGCAGGTCCAGACCTACGCCAGTCACTCAGCTTGGATAATTGCAATCCCCCTTTGGGATGGGGAATGTGACTCACCCCTGAAGGATGGGGCCACTGGCAGGACAGAGGACAAAATTCTTCTGTTAGGAAGGAAAAAGGGTGAGGGCCAAGGGGCACAGGGATGGCCAATGAGTGGGTGACCTAAAGCATCTGTCATGATGTCTAAAAGAAAACCAACCAGGATCCAGCGTGCTGCTGAGAAGATGAGAGAATGTTGGAGGTCAGAGCCAGGTTAACCCAACACGGGGCTGCAGGTGGGGCCAAGGCAGGCGGGAAGAGGACAATGGAATTAAGGCTCAAAGAGTGTTTGTAAAGAAAGTGCAAGAGGCTATCTTCCAGTTGCAGTTTCAAGCTGTTTTGTTGATCACTTTAACAAGATCATAAAGCTGTGGGATCCATGCTGTCCTGTGAGGTTCTTGGTCTTTTTTGCTCTGCTGAGGTTGGAAACTTGAGGTAGCCCCGGCGTCTTCTCACCATGCATGTCTGAGGAGCAGCCACAAGTGAACATTTGGTGCTATAAGGAGGTGCTGCTGGGCCTTATGGCATCATAAGAGGAAAATAAACATTAAGCAACAGTGTTGTAATTACTAAAGACATCACTTTGTCTTTGGGACACTCAAGCTAGGGCAGGATGAAAGCCCATCTGCTACCTCTGCTGGGTCTTTTGTTTAAAGTCTGGGTGAGGCAACGCTGGTGGATGGTGTCTGCAGTATCTTTAGATCTTTGTTGAGTGCACAAAATTCCCAAAGAGTCTAGATCAGTCCCGTTCAGATCAGCCTCCATTTCTTGTTAATTTATAAACTGTGTAACTGGCACCAGGTTCCCCTGAGAGTGGCCTTTTCTGGTAAACACTCTAACACTCAGTTCAAACACACAGGTGGTCCTGTGACCATCAGCGATAGTTGTGGTCCCTGGCATGTCAGAAGCCAACGTGGCATCTATTAGCAGTTAAAACACAAATATTCAGATTTGGTACTTTTTTGCCCAGTGAGGTGATAGTGAAAATTTCTACTATAAAAGGTTTGGGAAACAGAGTAAGCCTGAAAATACTTGTTACATACAATACAATTCTCTTGGTTAGATGGATTTCTATAATGAATGTGGTTGAGTTTCTCCCACGTGGTGGGAAACGCTGATGTACTGAAGGGCAATTAGCTGAGGCCTTGTTGAATCCTGTGGCTACAGAAAGTCGAATTGCCTCTGGTGACTATCTCTTTAAGAAGGAGAAAACGAAACAGGAAGATAAAAAAATCACATTATGAGGGTCAATGTTGAAACCTAACTCTTTGTCAGGTGAATTTGCTAAACCCTTAAGTAAAATAATCCAGGGGTGGGTGGGGAGAAGTGCTGTTTATCTGGGATTATAATTGAGCAGATCCATTGAATCAGGCTTTAATAATTAGCCAAAGAAGACAGGCCTGTGATGAGATGTCCCAAACATACAGATTAATTACATTGAGCATATAAATTCTCATAGGAATCGTTTCTGTTTCCAGACATGGGACGTTACTCTTTATGATTTTTATGATGCGGAACTCCCGGGGATGTAACACACATTCCGAGCACAGCGCCTGCATCAGGAAGCAGCCCTCGACGGACTGTCTCCTCCTCCAGGAGGGCTGTACCTGTACCTGCGAGTGGACCCGGCTACCCTCCCCACTTCATAAAACAGCTCGCAGTTTCTTTCTTTCCAAACGGGGCTGCGGGAAGATGGGAACTGTCCACAGAACAGGGAGGAGAGAGGCAGATGGACGCCCAAGTCCATAAAGAATGGAATGGCCTCCCTTCAATAATAATGTATCTATAAAAATAATAAAGAAGATACAGGGCCACAGCTTTATGTCATTTATGTCACGTGCTGCTGAACACTCCCTAGAAGTGGGTCTCACTGCTTGGAAGCCTGAGCCTGTCCCGCTGGGTGCAGCCCTGTCCCGGCTGTGTTCTGTGCGTAGACAACCTGGGCTGTCATGACCTGTGCCCCTGGGTCTCTGCCATACATATTCTGCTCATATCTGTATTGAGTTCCTCATGCTTGTTGAATTTCCTGACGTTTGCAACAATGCTGCTAAATTAACTTTTCTAACAGTAAGTAGCTGCAAATATGTACAAACTTTTCAGGGTTCCTGTTCAGTGCAAGTGACAAAAGTTTCTTGCGTGGGGCTTGTGTTGAAAGAACAAAGTGCCGTTTGTTGTCCTTGGTGGGATTATTCACCTCCAGGTTTAACTCTACACCGAGACCGTATTCCATCGTGCCTTTCTTCCCTTCAACATGTCAGGGGAACGAATGTGAAGTTTCTCTACACATGAGCATCACCGATTGGCTTAATGTTTGCGCAGAGAGAGCCGTGTGCTGGCTCTGCAACTGCCCACTGAGCAGTGGCCCTGGAGGTCTCCAGGCCAGAGACGACCTGATCCCATTCCACATTTCTCCCACGGCCAATGTCTTCTTGGTTGCCAAAGAAAGAATCTCCCTGGACTGGCCTAGCTGAGGCTGGCAGCTCAGTAAGATCAAACTTTTGGCTTCAATTCCATTTACATCTACATTCTTACAGGGTTGGTGGCCGCATTTAGAATTTCACCCAATTCTTAAAAAATGCCTCCAAACACCTACTTAAATAGTTGAAAATGATAATGTTGATAACATTGGCTAGTCATTTTCTTCCTTTTTGTGTGTATAATTTTCTGCAGCCGGCCCAGCCACGTCTTTTGTGAGTGCTAAGGCAGCCATCTCCTGGGAGACAACAACCTCATCCCTCCAGTTCTCCCAGCTTGGAGGTTTGCCCATCGCTCGCTGTGCCTCTTTTAAGATCTGAACTGACTTGGCCATGGAAAAACACAGTGCTTTGACAACAAAACAATCCCCCATAACACCGCTGATTTAGGAAGCAAAGGCTTACAAATAAAAAATGGAGATGCGTCCCCCCAAGGGAGCCATGCGTGAAGGGTGCTCAGGCTCTGAGCTGGAATGTGGAGTGGTGTCTCCCAGTGCCACCGCCGCGCCAGGCTGCAGGCCCATCGAGGCGGGGCTTTCTAGCCGTGTGAACAGGGAGGATGGACGGCGGAGGGAACACACGACCCGAACCTTTGAGACCAGAGCACTGGATCCGTTGATGTGTCCTGATATACATATTCATAACCTGGCGGTTCTAGGAGCCTGGGTAGGCAGGAGGGACTGATGAGGAAAAAGCTGATTTATGATGATCTCAAAAACATGGTCTCCAAAGATGTATTCTGCAGCTCTGAGACCTTAGGTTTAAGCTCTATTAATTTTCCAGAGCTGTCTGGGACTACCCATCTGTTTAAAGGTTAACTGTCTTCACACTTAGGAAATGGGTATTTCTGTTTTGGTTCTTACTTTGTTCATGTTAATGATTTATAAAATACAGAATGCATAGCCAGTGAAATAGCTTTAAATCCTTAGTAGGAAACATCCACCTGACCGAATTTTTGAGAGACATGAAGTATGATTCAAGGTCTTTGCAGTGATAACTTGGAAATTCTGCTACTTTACACATCTTATTAGGAATAAAGCAAAAGAAAAATATCAACCATGCAAAATCATGCATTTAGAAAGGAAAATACATGTGGGTGAATATCGTATATCGTAGGTGTGTGACCATTTCAAGTTTCTTCTTGAATCCTCTTTTCATATTTTCTCTACACAGAATATTATCCAAAGACAAGCTTCTCAGTTTCTGAACATCATTATGTTCTGACATGAAATTCTGTTACATTTCTGGGATTTCATTTGCTCATAAAAGAACTCTTTTTTTTTGGTAGTTTTGAAAGTATGAGAACTTGTTTTGTAAATTTGGTTTTGAAGATTACATGTTGAAAATTCTGCGACCTCAGACAATTTATTAGTCCCTCATTTAGCTTTCGATACGTTAATAGGATCAACTCATGGTGATAATTATGCATATTTCTTTAGCTACAAAGCATTCCACCGACGTGGAGTGACAGCCACCCCACCTGAGGACTTGATGCCTCCAGATGCTCAAGGCCGGCCCTGCGATGATGTGAGGAGCCAGGGTGCACTCGGGGTGGACACGGGTCCGCTGGGCTCTGTCCACCTTCTCCTCCCTGTCTCCCTGTTGAGTTGCTAAGCTTTTGCCAGACAGTTGGCCACGGATTAGCGTTGCCATGGTTACCTGAGAGTAGCCCCACGGGGTGGACTAAACTCTAGCACTGTGCTTGATTCCAAACTTTTTTGATTGCATAATCCTATCAGTGAAAGATTTTTGA
The DNA here is from genome assembly GCF_028878055.3 of Symphalangus syndactylus. Taxonomy (NCBI): domain Eukaryota; kingdom Metazoa; phylum Chordata; class Mammalia; order Primates; family Hylobatidae; genus Symphalangus; species Symphalangus syndactylus. The sequence continues at coordinate 11,534,617 of NC_072423.2, read as the reverse complement.
GCACTTCTCTCTATGCATGTTTACTCTTTGGTAAAGTAGGTATACATGTTAATAATTTAAATGCATTGTGAGACATACATGACAGAAATTAAATGATCATATGTGAGTGACAAAATATTTTAAGCTATTATTTTATTTACTAATTGTACAAAAACATTTTTGCTTTGAGTTCATAGAGGTTTGCATTCATGTTCTGGATGCTTAGTTGCAAAATGTCTTGTTAGTGCTAATGGCTTCCTACTACCATTAACTAATATCTTCATGTGTAAGATGAGCTCAAGGTGGGGTCTCTCATTAACAACGGAGGATGGGTTCGATTTTCTTTGTTTTTGTTTATTGATTTGGCTGAACAGACAGGGACCATGGCTGCTTTTCTTGTTGCTAGTCTGGGCATTATTAGTACCATCTTCTAGTCCCAGACCCTTTGTACAAATCTTTTAGTAAGCTGCCTGCTCATTTTGTGAGGGTAAAACTATAAAACTAAGCCACACCATCTGTAAGTCCACTTAGCTAGTCACAGGTAAATGTGGCCACTTGCCAGCTTGCCCTCTGCTCTGAGCATGTCTGCATCCCCAGGGGTTATGTCGTTTGGGTGTGTGCCTTCCACTCGGTTGTTACTGTTTCAGCCAGGAGCATAGCACATCCGAGGATAATTTAATATTGGCAGGCTGTTTTCACTGATTGCAGAGCACAATTACTACAGTCGCAAGTCCAGGTTGAAAAACACTGATCATTTACTAGCCCTGTAACCTTGAGCAGGTCGTGTAAACTGTGGGTACTTCAGTGCCCTCATCTGTAAAATGGGTATAATAATAATACTCACCTCTTCAGGTTTATGAGGATTAAATGAGTCAAAGCATGGAAAACAACGTCTGGTGTGTGGTGTGTGCTACGAAGTGCTAGCTATTATTACCATCATTATGATGATCTAATTACCAATCAATATTTCATATTAAACTTGAATCTAAGTGATTGGGCCAAAATAAAACAGATTAGAATAGAAGCCACGGGTATTTAATCTAAAATGTCAGGACTTGGTTATAATTCATGTGTGTGCTTTGGACACAAAACATCCATAGTTTCAAACTAAATACACAAATGAAAGACTTAGTGCTTCCACCCTCTCCCTCCCACTCTTCCCTTCGCCTTTACCCATGCCCCTCCAGAATCCTGCCTAATGAATGTTTCAATTCAGCACAATGAAAAAAGGTCTTCCTTGCTTGCCCATGCTAAATATTATGTTCAAGATATAGTTGTCTTCCTAGAGCACCTCCTTGATATCCTAACCTCCAATTTTTTTATCCTTAAAACTCAGTAACAAGATGCTCTTAAAAAAAAAAAGAGCTCTGTTTTTGAATAAAGTAAAAGGCAGGGAAATTTTTGATTAACAGTGCTGACAACACAAAATGCTATTCTGCCTTACCTTGCTAGTCTAACTATGGCTTAGCGTGAGCATAGCTGTAGGTATGGTAATTAATAACACACCATCTGAAGACTTCAGACTTCTTTAGACAAGGGAGGCTGATGATTACTTTTGTGTCTATCTCCGTCTTTCTCCCTTGCTCTGTTCTTTAAAAGTTGCCTTCTGCAAATGTTCTCCAGCTGTTGAGAAATTGTTTTTCATCTGGAGCAGCAATTGTTTTTAAGCGATTGATTCAAATGCATAAGGAGTCCCAGGGACTAGTATTTGCATTTGCAACAATAATTATTAGATGCTAAAACTGTGGCTACATGAGGCAAGAATTTCTAATTATTCTTTATTATTTAGGCCCTAACTTTTCTCCAGCTCTCTTGCATCCGCTCAAGCTGCTAAGCACAGACCAGGAGACACAGGCGTGGTGTGTCTGGCCCAGCAGCCGCTGTGCGGGTGTCCCCAGAATGCCCCTGAGTTGACCCCAAATTTGTTTTGGTTCATTCAAGATCCCAAAGACAGACTCCACCTCAAAGCACTGCTGAATGGTGACATGACCTCCGCTGTCCTTTTGCCTTTTGCAAGACATTCGGGAGAGTTGGGCTGGGGGAGGGCTATCCTGTGCCGCTTCCCAGAATGGGCTAAGAGCAGCCACTTGGCTGAAATGGTCACAGCAGTTGTCCAGGGGACTCAGTTTCAATGGCTGTGTCTGGTGGCCTTCCTGGTGACACCAGGGCATAGGCAAGAGGACTGTGTGAATTTCTAGTGGGCAAAACTGTCATTCAGAAGGGACAACGTTTGAATATTGGTTGTTTTAGTGATATAGTATGACCCTGGCTATTGATGAGAACAGTGTAAAAATAAAATATAAATTGATATAATTTTATTATAGCTATATAGATATTCACATAAACACAAATAAAATAAATATTACATAAGAACATAAAATAAACACAATTTTAAAGAGGTTATGCATCATGAGCTTTTAAAATAATAACAGCAGAACAACATGAACAGTTTCCTCTTTTTTTATGTATCTTCTTTGAGATCCACCCTTTCAAGTTTCACTTGAGCAGAAGGATGACTCGTGCATACATTTTAAAGCAAAGATTTCCTCTGAGAATTACAGGTAGAGTTGCTTGTGTTCACATGATCTGAGATAGAGGAGAAAACAAGGTCCCATCCAGTTTTATTCCACGTTGCCACACATAAACAACCCTCAGAGACAGCAGAATCAGTCATGCCAATCATGAAGACATAAAAGCAAGTCCTGGGCAATGGGTCACTGGGAGACACTGACATCCGGTTCTTAAGGAAGCAGGAGAGGCGCTGCAGAGCAGAGAGCAGAGGCTGAGGGGCGCTAGTGGTTTGCACTGCTGGCCTCTGATGCTGCCCTGAGTTTGCATTTTTTGTTTGTTTGTTTGTTTGTTTGTTTGTTTTGTTTTGTTTTGTGACAGAGTCTCGCTTTGTGGCTCAGGCTGGAGAGCAGTGGCATGATCTTGGCGCACTGCAACCTCTGCCTCCCGGGCTCAAGCAGTTCTCGTGCCTCAGCCTCCCGAGTAGCTGAGATCACGGGCATGCACCACCACACCCAGCTAATTGTATTTTTAGTAGAGACGGGCTTTCACCATGTTGCCCAAGCTGGTCTCGAACTCCTGACCTCAAGTTATCTGCCTACCTCAGCCTCCCAAAGTGCTGGGATTACAGGCATGAGCCACCACACCCAGCCTGAGTTTGCAGTTTGCCTTTGAATGGAAGGAGCCAGTGTCCGAGGTGGGCACTGAGTGAAGGAGAGTCTGATGAGGCCCTGAGGCTGGGAAGGCTGCGGGGAGACCAAGTCCTGGCCCCGGCCACCTCCAGTCCTCCCCAGGCTCCTGCCTCCGCATCCTTGGTGCTCAGGAACCTGCAGGCCTGAGTGCTCTGTCTATGCTAAGATGGAAACCCTATTCAGTTGTCTGGAATCTAGTTGGGGGTCGTATTTCTTTTAAACAAGGTTGGGATGAGGGAGGCACAGGCTGTGACGAAGGATCTAAACTCTCAATACCTGAACTCAGGGAGGTTTTGCCTTCATTCCCAGTTCATTCCAACCTCTACCTTTGGGTCTGAAGATACATTTCAGTTATCCTCTGCAAGAGCATAACATTACAGCCCAACCAACGAGTTTGCCACAGTTCATTTCCTTGCCCAGGGCGCGCAGCGGTGACATGGAGGAGTAGTAACCACCAGGGGAGATGACTTAGGATGCATGTGGGGGGCTACAGTCACCCTGCCCCCCAGCACAGACGGGGCTGCAGCTTGCTTATGTCAATAAAAATGGTGCTAGGAAACGCAATACCAAAGGCCAAAATGCAAAGCATCGGGTGATTGTCAAAAGTGAACAGTGCAGTATCCACTTATATTCAACACCAAAAGCCATTTTTGCTCATGCACGGTGGGATCTTTGCTTCTGTTTGTGTTTCCCTCCCAGACTCTTCCTCACTAGCATGTCTCTGTCTTCCACTGTCAAGCATTTTAAAATTATTGTCAAGAAGGTTTTGTAACAGTGTAAATGTCTCTAATTATGAACCTGTTGGAGAAAAGACAAAAAATAGTGCAAGTCAAGGGTTGGCAAATAGAAAGCAGCCTTTCCTGGATTACCTGCTTGAGCACAGCATTCATTTAGGCTCTGACCTCGAGTTTCAATCACAAGGCAAGTAACTGCTACCTGGAAGACTTATTCCTCGGAAAGAAAAGGTTTCTTCTTTAATTTGGTTTAAGGTCAAATGTCTCTGCTCCTCCCCTAGGAAGGGAAAAAATAAACTGATTACTATTTATACAGCAAAGTGGATATTAACAAGGGACAAAAATATTGCCTAAATAAGAGAATCAGAACTAGGTCTGATCATTCCAGCCTACTGGGAAAATCACAATTGTTTTAGCTTCCAAAACATGTGTATATGAGAAAGGCATTGGTAGGGATTACCAGAAAGACTGCTTATGATTTTCAGAGGGCAGCTCTTAGCCAAGTAATCATTACAAAAGATTTATAATTCAGTCTTCATTTATGCAGTATCTGCCACATTGCAATTTTGCTACTGTGATTAGTCATTACAATGCCCAGCAAAGGGGATACTGGGAAACTGAGATGGAGATGGGTTGGGAAGCTTCTCCAGAGCCACATAACAAATAACAAATAAAGACTTGATTTTCATTCCTAATCTCCCCACCTGGCCCCTAGGATGGCACCACCGGCTGGCATGTCATGGAAGGCTTGAGAAGAGGCATCTGCTTCATTCCAGCATTCAGAAATTCTCATGCAACCCGAAATATATTTTCATTTGCTTTTAAAATAAGAGAACTCTAAAAAAAAGATAAATAAAACAAAATGGTCCCAGTTCCCTTTTAAATTTCTTTGCAAGTAGGAGAGGTGCTAAGATTTTCAAACTCATTTTAACCCAATTCTGAGAAACATGGAGGAATTTTTTTTTAACCTGAGAATTATTTAGTGGGAAATTTGTATGTAATTGTTCTCATTTTTAAAAAATATGGGGTGAAATTACGGTGAGTTTTATTTTCTCCTCTTTTGTCCTGTTTGTGTTTTTATTAATTTTTTGCAATAAGCATCTATGGGTTTGTAATAAAGAAAACAAGCGTTTTTTAATCAAGCAGAAAAAGTGCTGCAGTATGTTAGATAGGATGGGTGAAAACTCAACCTGCTGCAGTGATTTCTTTTTATAGGACCTCCTGTGACCCCTCATGACCCCAGCAAATGTATCTGTTAAAAAGACTCCAGGCGGGGGGGCTGTAGGATCCATTTCCAGCCTTCTTGGAAGGATGAGACCCAGGCAGCAAGAGCCACGTGTGCGCTGACTCATCTACATCTGAGTCCTGGGACAATGCCTGGGGCTCCTTGTCTGGAAAAGGAAAGTCTTAATGGTGGGATAATGAGTCCCCTGTGCGATGCCGACCTGTACAACTCAGAGAGGGCCTTTGGGTTCTTCACAGCAAGACAGAGATGGCCACAGAGAGGCTCAAGCTCAGGAGGGACCACTCTCAGCCATTTATAAAAATGTTTATAGAACATTTAAATATGTGCAAGATGGCCAGGCGTGGTGGCTCGTGCCTGTAATCCCAGCACTTTGGGAGGCTGAGGCGGCAGATCATTTGAGGTCGGGAGTTTGAGACCAGCCTGGCCAGCATGGTGAAAACCAGTCTCCGCTAAAAAAAAAAAAAAAAAAAAATACAAAAAATTAGCTGGGCATGGTAGTGCACACCTGTAACCCAAGCTACTTGGGAGATTGAGGCATGAGAATCGCTTGAACCCTTGAGGCGGAGGTTGCGGTGAGCTGAGAATGAACCATTGCACTCCAGCCTGGGCGACAGAGAGAGACTCCGTCTGAAAAAAAAAATATATATATATATATACACACACACACACACATATATATATGTACAAGAGTAGAGAGAACAGTACAGTGAATCCCAGCTACCTGCCACCCAGCTCCAGTGATGATCAGCCTCTCCCTCCCAGTCCTGGTCTGTTTGCACTGCTGTGAAGAAATCCCTGAGGCTGGGTAATTTATAAAGAAAGCAGGTTTATTTGGCTCGCGATTCTGCAGGCTATACAAGAAGCATGGCATAGCTTCCACGTCTAGTGGGACCTCAGGCTGCTTCTCCTCAAGGCAGAAGGCGAAGGGGACCAGGCATCACATGGTAAAAGAAGAATGAAGAGAAGGAGGGAGGCGCCAGGCTCCTAAAATACAGCAAGAATTTACTCATTCCCTGGAAAACAGCACTAAGCCACTCATGAGGGACACACCCCCATGACCCCAACATCCCCCTCTAGGCCCGACTTCCAACACTGAGGGTCAAAGTTCCACGAGATTTGGAGGAGACAAATATCCAAACTATGGCACTCCCCCAAAGGACTATTAAAAACAAGTCACAGATATTGTACTATTATATTCATAAGTATTTCAGGTGTTTTTTTAAATCAAGGGCCTTAAAAAAAAAAACCCAAAACATGAGCACAATGCCAGTATCACACCTCAAGCTTAACAGTGGCTTCTTAAAATCATTGAATATCCAGCTAATATTCTCTTAGGTTGTTTTAGGTATATCTCAATTTTTTTTTTTTTTTTTTTTTTTTTTTTTTTTTTTTTTTTTTTTTACCAAATCCAGGTCTAAACAAGGTCTGTACATTGTATTTTGTTGATACATCTATGTCTCTTAAGGGTCCTAATCTACAGATTTACCTCCCTCTGCTTTCCTGACATTTGTTTCTTGAAAAAGTGAACCTTTGGCCTGTAGAATTTCCCATATCTTTGACTTTGCCTGATTGCTTTGCTTCTGTTGTTTAATAAGTTATTTTATCCCTTGTATTTTCTGTAAACTATTAGTTAGGTCTAGATTACTTTCAATTATTTTTCAAGAATAATTCATAGCCCACTGATACTGGTCCAAAGAAAGTCAGGACTTGTGAAAACTCTGAAACTGTTTTAAGATGCTTCTATGCTGATTATTTCAAATAACAATACTTTCATGCATGTTGATTTGCTCCAAAAATGTGGGCATTATTCTTTCGGTGAACTAATCTTCCATCAGGCAGTAGGTTCCTTCCTGAAGATTTTTCTTGTTCTTTCTGAATGCTATGTTAAACCCAAACAGAGTCTGATGTAGTTCTCAATAAACAAATTAAGAACTTTACGGGAGCTTCTCACAGGCACTTTTCAGAATTTCAGAGGCAGTGGCAGCTTCCTGATTAGCCGTGGGAGGGGCAAGGTATCCATTTCTTTTCTCCTTAGCAAGTAAGGAGACACCTGGTGTCCCTCCCAATGGAAGGATATAAATATTGAAACAGGCAGGGACAACTTGGACTGTGTAGACACAATTTGTGTAAATTTTTTTTTCTTTTTTTTTTTTTTTGATATAGAGTCGCACTCCGTTGCCCAGGCTGGGGTGCAGAGGCACGATCTTGGCTCACTGCAACCTCCGCCTCCTGGATTCAAGCAATTCTCCTGCCTCAGCTTCCCAGGTAGCTGGGATTACAGGTGCCCGCCACCACGCCCAGCTAATTTTTGTGTGTGTATTTTTAGTAGAGACGGGGTTTTGCCATGTTGGCTAGCCTGGTCTCGAACTCCTGACCTCAGGTGATCCACCCGCCTCGGCCTCCGAAAGTGCTGGGATTACAGGCATGAGCCACCACGCCCTGCTGATTTGTGTAAATTTTTTCTAATGATGAGTTAGTTGACCTGTGGTTGTTATAGCGCCTTCTATACATGGCATTTCTCTTTTTACCAAAACCATCCATTTGTTGCCTCCCAAAGGAAGGAGGCAGGCAAATCTGCCTGACTGTCTCAGTCCCCCACCAACACATACCCCTGGTTTGCCACTGGACTGACCACAGGCATGCTGATGGGATGGCATTAATGGATGTGTAAACAACTGTTTGAATGCAAATTTGAGGTGGGCGTGCCCTAGCTACGTGGCTCTCCTAGAGTTATTTGTCTCCAATCATGGACTGCCTTGGAGAAGCTTTTCTAAAGACCATAGAATGCTTAATTGCAAATAGTTTTCATCAAAATGGATTTGAGCTGTTCCTCTAGGCACACTCCTGAGTTGGACCAGAGGTTGATAAGGCCCCCGACCCCAGCTCCAAATTGTTACCCTTTCTAAGCTTCTGAGAGAAGCGAAGGAGATGAGAGTATAGACTTGTTGGTACCAAGACAACGGGCAATTTGAAGTGAGGCTTTTCAGAGGAGGGGGCTCCCTGCTCCCAGGCATTGACCGCACGGCGGTGCCCCCTAGCAGGAGCAGCTGTGGGCCTCCTGCGTGTTGGGCTGTGAATAGGTTGTCCTACACTGTCCCTCGATTTTATTCCCCGTTGCTTTTATGTGTCTGTGTTGACTGTCAAGGACTTGGGTGCTCCACGTCCACGTGTGAGAATCCTTCAGCGAATCTTCCCTCTTACTGGGCCTGTTTTGCCTGGAAGCAGGTGGTAGAATTCAAAAGGCAAGTGTCCAGAGACTTTTTGTTGCTGTGATTAATTTCCCCGCCTCACTCGGGCTGCCAGGGCTGCATCTTGAAGCAGCCGGTCCACGGCAGAGTGACCATTCACTCACCATCTCCTGTTGATCAGATCGGTTCAGAAGTGGGGGCGGGAGAGGAGTATTTTCTCCTCCTGGACGCCTCTCTCTTCTGGGCTAGGATGATTCGTTTCTCCTCCACAGACAATGCTGCCTCATTTAAAACTACTTTAATTAATCTTTTTGGAGAAGGAGGTGTTTTGAAAATGTGACAGGCACTCATGAGAGAGATAATGGATGTATGGTGGGCATGTGAGGGGCCCCAGCATGCTCCTCGTGGCGAGGTGGGGTGTGTGCTACATAATTTGGGTAGGATCAAGCCCTCCAGGACAAAAAATGAAAGAGGCATTTAATTGGAACACTTAGCAATCACAAAACCAAGACAGAGGTTAAATTGTTTTGAGCAAGAGAAATTAATACATTAAAGGTTACATTTCCAACTGTGAGGCAGTGAGCTGGGCTCTTCTGCAGTGTCAGAATTACATAAGGCAGGAGAAATGGCTCTGAAATGATTGTGGAATCATTAACAAAAGGCAAGGCAGAGTAAGACACTTCCCAGCAGGAGGGTGCAGAGAAGAATAAAGACATGGAGGGAGCTCATTAAGAATGAATTGCAGACCATAAACATTTGAAACCACTCCGTGTGGAGTTCTATCTGTTATCTAATGACTCAGAAATTATAAAACTCACAATGACTTTCAGAAAAGGAGTTGACTTTGCAGGAGGTTGTTTGCCATTACACATGCAAAAAGGTATTTTTTTTACAGTGGGGGGAAGAATCTCTTATCTTTGTAAATCAGCACAATTTAAGCAACTTCAGCTATCCTCTGACAGATTTTTCTTCTGTATAATTACACATTGTCTCTGATTTCGTTATAAGCGTATTGAAAAGAATGCGCTGGGTGAGGGAGGGGAAGCAACGGAGGCAGGGGGAGGAGCGGGAGGAGACAGAAGTCCACACCTTGATGTCTCACTACAAATTGACTCACCACTTTGTCTTCAGAAAGATCTGGAAAGCTCCATCCAGAAAGCCTGGCCAGTAATCCTCGAACATGGATTCATGCTTTGTTTTGATTGAGGCAGGCTCCATTTGTACTATTGTTAATTGCATGGTTTGATAGACGAAGAGTCAGGATAAATAA